>NC_140993.1:234442501-234490828 GCF_052327205.1 Somniosus microcephalus
GGGGCCATTCCAGTTTTAATGCCCCGTTGATCGTTTCCAAACAGTGTTGAAGTCAGCTAACGAAGGTCTGAATGCAGCTATTACCCGTTGATTATCTGTGCAAACGGCCTTGTTGGGTTTTAATCAGAGGCCCGAATGCCACTGTTTGCTTCTCATACATAAATGCAGAAGGCCTGTCTGCCTTCTAATTTCTGGAACATTCCTTCTTTGTCAGTCCAAACCTGAACTTTGCAGGCCTTGGCCATGAGGTTGACCGTAGCCATCTTGTTGGGCCCTGGAGCCCTGGATTTTAAACTCAGTCCAGCCAGGGTTTCTCCAATAAGCCAGAAGTAAATCTTCAGGGGAGACATGAAATTTGCGAATCCTTTCAGGTACACCGGCCACAGCCGATCCGCAAAAGCCTGCGGGGTCTCCCCTGGGAGCTGGACCGTCTTCTCCACGCGGGAGAAAGGACTTCCCTCATTCATCCCCATGGCCTCCAGAACTGCCTCCCTGAGCTCCTCGTACCCGTTCTGCCCTCTTTTACACTCGTCAGAGAGGGATTGGAGGAGACTACTCTCCAGGGAGAATAGCAGCATCTTGGCCTGTTGACACTGGCTGCCTGCTCTATGTCCCTGAAGTGGATCGAGGGGTCTCCCTTTTCGTAGAGCTTAGTGATATGGTTGACCATAGCCCTAAGCTGTTGGGTGTTAAAGGGTAATACGAACTGGTTTTGGAGGGGTCCCTCATCATCGCCATCGACGGGTGGGCCGAGCCTCCGATGCCGTGCTGGGCACATCAATCCCGGCTCCGACTTCACGGGCGGGGGTTGCTCTACCTCCACCTCTGGCTCCACCCCCCCTTGCTGCCAAACCTCGCTGAAACTTGGCGCTATGGGTGGTGGTCGTGAGATCTCCTCTCTCTCAACCGGGTCGTCCCTGGGCACTACCAGTGACGTTGGAACTGTCCTCCCCTTGTTCCCCATAAAATCCGCTTGACCTGCCTTTGGGCTTATGAGGCATACCATGCCTTTTGCCCATCGGAGGGCCCGGCTCAGATTTTCTATCCGTTCTTTACAGGGGCCATGTTCGCAAACCCCTGTTCAGTCGCTAGCTTGTAAGCTGCCTTTACCTCCTGTACTTTCTCTTCCTGTTCCCTAATCTGCCTTGCCAAGCGTGCGTTCTTCTCCTGCAACCTTAACTCATTTCCCTTGGCCAACTGGGCCTTGTGCTCTCCCATTAAATGCACTCTCTCCTGATTCAAGGCCTGCAAAGCTACTAATAACTTCTCCCTTGCTAGAGCCTTATCCTGGATCCCCAGGGCTGACTCCCTTAACTCAACTGCCTGTGCTGCAACGAGCCTGTCCAAAAGCTGGACCTGCTTTTTGAAACACATCAGCCAAACTGCCTTCTCTAAGGACTTCTTGTGTTCCTTTCCCTCTGTCCACTTAGCTGCTGCATCTACCGGACGCCCAGCCCTTAACAGAGTGGTGATCCACTTCTTAGTGATATTCACCTTGCTAAACACATCACCAGAAATCCTTTCCTCCATCATGGTTTGCTCATCTGAACCATTGTCTACTGTATCGCAACCCTGTTGCCGGTGTCCTGCCGCGGTCGCCATTCTGTAGGGGGTGGTGTGGTTGGCGCGTGCGCCCAGTCAGTTATGCCCCTGACTGTTTGTGAGTGGTTCGAATCGCTCCCACGCCCCTGGGTTCTAGACACCAGACTTAGGTACAGGCGGCGATACAGAAAACTCGAGTAGGCAGGTGGTTTGGATGTAAGAAAACTGAGATTTTATTAAAAATAGAAATTAACACAATCTTATGAGAAGTTACTGGTATAAAATTACAGGCAAATACAAATAACTATACTTATACAGGGAATGGGGAACACACGGCACATCGAGGGAAAACAACTATCTTAACAATCCCCTTATCCTTATCCCGCCCCCTATACCTAACTAGATTAAGCTATGAGGGGCCAGAATTCATGCTCACTGAGTCAAAATCTGCTGAGCTCAAACAACGGTGGGGCTTGGGGTTCGCTCTTTGTGCTCTCTGGGGCCTGCCGTCGTCACGTGGTCTCGGGGCGCTGCAAGGGCATCGTCCAGGTAAAAGTACCCCAAGGTTAAAGTCTTTGCTTGGGTACTTTACCTCGCAGGGATGATGGTTCCTCTTCCTCGGGCGGCAGTTGGAGTTTGCATGAAGATAGTCGTAGGTTGGCTGAATTGAAGGCCCGATTATTCAAAGCGTTCTTCAATCTTCTCCCAATTCATCTCGTCTCATCTCATCTCACCTACCTCGCCCCGCCTCGTCTGGCCTGGTTTGCCCGTGTTCGCCTGGTGCAATGCCGGGCGTCCCTGATGGGGTGGGGAAAGACACGGGCAGTGGCCAGGCGGCAAGCGCGGGAGGGGAAAAGGAGCAGCAGCCACGTGCGCAAGGAGCAAGAGAGCGTCGGTTGCGCGTGGGCCTACAATTATACTCCTTCAGATGGCCCTTATCTGTGCGCCAAATCAGGTTAGTTCATTGTCCCAATCTTGGCGGCTAGTTTAAATAATTGTAGCAAATCTAAACTAACTGTTTTTTAGATGGCCGTTGATCGCACATACTGGCCTGATGTCTGAGCTGTATTGTTATTAATGCATCTTAATCGCCTGTCCAGCCTCGATGGCTTCCTTAAGCTGTTTCCAATTATAGATGCAAACAACTTGATGGCCTCAAGTATAGGCCTAACTGGTTTTGGTCTGTCTATGATTTGGCTTAATGCATATTCAGAGTTCAGTCTGCTTTTCAAATACAAAAGTCCTTCTTCACAGAAACTGCATTTTAGTTTTCGATTTCCCCAAAAGCTGCTTATGCCACAGAGTCTAAGCTTTTAAAATCTTGCAGGCTTTTGGTCACGAGGTGCGGACGCCATCTTTGGTGCCCTTTTTTTTAAATGTCCATGCAGGGTCCCTTTTATTAATAACTAGCTGGAGTGCCGGCGGTGCCGAGGCTTTTTCGAGGGCATGTTGTTGTTGGAAGAGAGAGAGAGAGAGAGAGAGTGACTGGGGGGGAAGAGAGAGAGCGACTGGGGGAAGAGAGAGAGCGACTGGGGGGGGAAGAGAGAGAGCAACTGGGGGGGAAGAGAGAGAGCGACGGGGGAAGAGAGAGAGCGACTGGGGGAGAAGAGAGAGGAGCGACTGGGGTGGAAGAGATGCGAGCGACTGGGGAGAGAAGAGGAGAGAGCGACTGGGGGGGAAAAGAGAGAGAGCGAGTGGGGGGAAGGGAGGAGAGCGACTGGGGGGAAGAGAGAGAGAGCGACTGGTGGGGAAGCGAGAGAGCGACTGGGGGGAAGAGAGAGAGCGACTGGGGGGAAGAGAGAGAGCGACTGAGTGGGTAAGAGAGAGCGACTGGGGGGGGAAGAGAGAGAGCGACTGGGGGGGGGAAGAGAGAGAGCGACTGGGGGGGGAAGAGAGAGAGCGACTGGGGGGGAAGAGAGAGAGCGAACTGGGGGGGGGGAAGAGAGGAGAGCGACTGGGGGGGAAGAGAGAGAGCGACTGGGGGATGGGAAGAGAGAGAGCGACTTGGGGAAGTGAGAGAGCGACTGGGGGGGAAGAGAGATAGCGACTGGGGGGGAAGAGAGAGAGCGATGGGGGGGAAGAGAGAGAGCGACTGGGGGGGAAGAGAGAGAGCGACTGGGGTGGGGAGAGAGCGACTGGGGGGGAGATGAGAGAGCGATGGGGGGAAGAGAGAGTGCAATTGGGGGGAACTTGCCCGATGGACCCCTGTGAAGGAAGGAAGAAGGTAAGCTCTCCTCCTGTCCCACCCCCTCACTCTTTCCCTCCCTGTCCCAACCACTCACATCTTACTCCCTCCCTCACCCCTACACCCTCCCTCCCCCGTCTCTCCCTGCTTTACACTCCCTACCCCCTCCTCTCCCCTCAAGCCTCACCCTCCCTCACCCTCTCTCTCTCCTCCTGTCTCTCCCTGCTTACTCATCCCTCCCTCCCCCCCTCCCTCCCCCTCCCCCCTCCTCCCCCCACCCCCTCTCCCTTCCCCCACCCTCCCTCTCTCTCCCCACCCCCCACCCCCTCTCTCGCCCCTCCCCCCACCCTCTCTCTCTCCCCCTCCCCACCCTCTCTCTCTCCCCTCCCCCCACCCTCTCTCTCTCCCCACCCCCCACCCTCTCCCCCTCCCCCCCCACCCCTCTCTCTCTCCCCCTCCCCCCACCCCTCACTCATCTCCCCCTCCCTCTCTCTCACTCCCACCCTCCCCTCTCTCTATCCCTCCCCCCACCCTCTCTCTCTCCCCCCACCCTCTCTCTCTCTCCACTCCCCCACTCTCTCTCCCCTCCTCCCACCCTCTCTCTCCCTCCCCCACCCCTCCTCCTCCTCTCCCCTCCCCCTCTCTCTCTCCCCCTCCCCCCACCCTCTCTCTCTCCCCTCCCCCCACCCTCTCTCTCTCCCTCCCCCCACCCTCTCTCTCTTCCCTCCCCCCACCCTCTCTCTTCCCTCCCCCCCACCTCTCTTCCCTCCACCCACCCTCTCTCTCCTTCCCTCCCCCACCCTCTCTTCCCTCCCCCCACCCTCTCTCTCTTCCTCCCCCCACCCTCTCTCTTCCCTCCCCCACCCTCTCTCTTCCCTCCCCCCACCCTCTCTCTCTTCCCTCCCCCCACCCTCTCTCTCTTCCCTCTCCCTCCTTGCCCCTCTCCCTCCCTGCCCCTCTCCCTCTCCTCCCTCCCTATTTCTCTGTCTCTCTGACGTCTGTTCCCCTCTGTCGCTCTCAGTTTTACTTCTGCCGTGGTGCCCGACTTGCTACTCAGGCCCCGCCGTCCGCCCGCTCTCCGGGGCAAGGTAAGAGCCGGGCTCCGGCCCCACACCGCCAGGGATCAGCACCTGAGGAACCCGCCCGCCCGCCCAACGTGAACGAAGACCCTCCTTACCTGTCACGGAGTTGAAGTCTCCGAAAGTGGCGTGCGCCGGCCTCTTCCCCCCGCGCATTCAGGAGGCGTGGGGGAAGAGAGAGAGAGACAGACTGGGGGGGGGGGGGGGGTGAGTTAGACGCCGCCGCGCACCTGCTCGTGGAGCTCCGTGCCGCCACCACCCGCCGCACCAGCCTTTACTAAGATGGCGGCGGTAGCGGCGCTCGGCTGAGGCCCGCCCCTCCAGCCTTCACAAAGATGCCGGCGATCGGGGGCCGCTTGTTGACTGGGGCCGGGAGGTGCCTAGCTCGGGCGTGGGTGCGGAGGAGAGGCCGAGGCTTCGAGGCCTACCTTGGAAAATGGGGAAAGGTAGGAAAATTAATGAGATTAGATAAAAGATTTAGAAAGTAATTAACTTTTTTAAAAAACAATATGGGCTAGATTTTCAGTATAGACAGTTTTGGGGCGATAACCTTAGCGCCCGCCCGAAGTTAGCGCCCGCCCCAAAGTAGCGCCCCGTTGCCGGAAATCAGTGGCTTCGCCCTAAGAGGTTGGTGGAGCGCTAAAAGAGGCGTTCCACTACTATCTTAGGCGCTAAGCCGGCGGTGCAGAGCGCAGCGCCCGAGCTCGGGCGCAGCGTGCGGCAGACCACTCTGGTGCCAGTGAGCTCTTAAAGGGGAAGGGTGCATGTGTTTTAGGAGGAGGAGGAGGAGAGGAGGAGGAGGAGGAGGTGGTGGTGGTGGCCGGAAACATAAATACACCGTTCACAACACACACTGGATCCTTCCACACAACACATGCAGACTGCCGTTTATAGTGCAGGAGGAGTGCCCTTTAATTTGCGCTCCCCAGGGTGTGTTGCGTTCCATTTTACAAACGCTCTGGACGCCAGCCGCACAATGGGGCGGTCTGACTGAAGTTTGGATTCGGGGCGGCCAAAGGGCGTTGCACGAGAATGTGATGTCATTTTCTGCGCACAGCATCCGGGCGGCCGCTAAACTTTGCCGCCGGCGCTAACGGGCAACTTAATTTGGGGCGGGGCGCAAACTGCGCTGTGCCCGGGCGCTACACGAATAGCGCCCGAAAATCACTTTTCTTAAGGCGCTAACTGCTGGCGCAAGCAACTGAAAATCTAGCCCAAAGTGTTTAAAAAGCAATGTTTTTTTGAAGACGCAGAAAGCGGGAAAAAGAAAGGAAAAGTTTGGAATCAAGATGGCGGCGACTCACCTCGGTTCAGAACGATAAGGCCCGCCCACACATGCACGATTGGTCGACCATCAGGTCGCCAAAGCGTAGATTGGTCAATCGTCCCCGTCATTCGACCATAGGAGGGCCCGGCCGCACGCGCCAGCAACCCGGCGTACGATTGGTCGACCTCGAGGTCACTCTGTCGCTAATGAGCGGATAATGAGATGCTAATGAGCGGAATGTTGAACGTTTTTCGGATACCGCGGGCGCGATTTTTGCCCGGCCGAAACGTAAATACGCTTACCACCGTTTCGGAAAGGTAAGCTTTCTTTCGACGTAACGCACGCATAGGTACGCTCTATAACTTTCGAGCGCATAGCCGGACAGACGCACACGTGAGGACAGACAGAAGGACAGACAGACAGAAGGACAGACAGATCGACCGCTTTATATATATATAGATAACCTTGGGAGAAATGTGGAATTTTGCGAATCTTACAGCGAGGGAGGCAAATCCTGGAACTCCCTTCTGTTAATTGTAGAGGCCAATGGAGAAGGTGATGTACTGGTTAGCCATGGTGAACAGGGTGTCGGTGACCTGCTTAATACAGCTGTGTACTGCAGACTGAGAGATGTGAGAAATGTCCCCTGTAGCAGACTGGAAGGAGCCAGTGGCAAAGAAGTTCAGGGCTATGGTGACTTTGACAGTAACTGGCAAAGCAAGGCCACCTGGTCCAGCAGGCAGCAGATCCTGGTTGCAGGAGGCTGCAGTGGTCTGCCACAGCCTGTCTGGAGCAGTGCAGCCTCCCGCTGTACTGCTCTTCAGGTACATCCAAGAACTGACCTTTCTCCTTGTACACACCGTGTGCCAGGCCTCGTATGGTCTGCTGTCTTGTAATAGGCATTGCTGCTACTGGTTGCTGAGGTTGTTGCTACTTCTGGCCCTCTTCTGCCAACTGGTCCTCCATTCAAATGAAACTGGTCATAATAGCACCCATTATAAGCAGAAAAAAGGTTACTGAAGATTATGTAAGGCAAAAAATGTGAGAAAGAGGTGATCTGGAAGCTGGAAACTCTCCTGGCAATCCAAACAACACAATGGTGCACAGATCCTGTGATCAAATTACCTCCAGGTGAGTCCCCTTTATATACTGCTTCAGTGGCCCTGAGAGACCAATCCCGCTAGGTTTTACTGGCGGGTTGAGTGGTAGCCGGGACTTATATTAAAATGGCACTGGGGTCCAAATTGCGTGATGGGACCTTGATTTACATGTATTCATGAGCCTACTGCCTGTCTCTGGCAGGCACCTTGGTGGAGTCTGAGAACTGTACAGTTAAAATGGTGGCCGACAGGAACACATCGTGAACGGTGTGCAGACTTCCTGTTGGGAGGACAGTGTTAAAACCGCCTCTAAAATATCATTTCAATTTCAAATCGTTCCTGCTACAACAGCGTGAATGTTTTATTAAATAACTCCACTGTCATAAAAAAAAAATAATCTTTGGACTGTGCAACTAAAATTAAACTGAATGAATTCACACTTGATATATAGGTAGAGGGCATGTTACCTGTGTACTTTTCACCTGACTGCCCTTCTATTCTCCCTGCAGAATATATTACACTACCCAATCATTCTTATAGTTCACCCTGAAAATATGTGAGATTAATGAAACTAATTATAGTGCTTTCCAGCAAGATGGAATGACCAATCAACACAACTGAGTTTCAATTTTTTTTTTCTGTATCACAGCCAAAAATGGTCAATTTATTTTAACAAAACAGGTATTGCGCTGGCTTGAGCTACAATGATTAAGCAGCATGGATTACAGTGTCGCCTGTAAGAGTCTAGCAAACTTTCGATAATACATTATAATAGAGAGCTCAAAAAGAAATGTACACTAATTAAAGTGTGCTGAACCACACATACTTAACCCTGGGGTACAGATGATGCCACTTGCTGCATATATGGTATTCATTTGCTAATTCAACTGATTTCGATAACAAATTGTGATGGAATAGCAAGGTTTCTGAATAACAGAAGTTTACATACAAAGACTAATTGCCCTATGGTGGGGAAAATGGTATGTGAGTTTCCATGTTGGTACTCAGGACCATCTGAGAAAGCGAAGATAACCCACTAGGTTATAACATGTGTAAGGAGCTCATGGACTTTTTTGTCACTTCATATTGAAACCACCCATTCAATTGCCTCTGCTGCTTTCCCCTTGCCCACAAAGCCAAACCTCTGCCCAGGCTAATTCTACCCTAGCCCGGCACACCAGGAACCTTTCGTTTCTCTATCTTCCCTCCTGCTTTCTCCAAGCTCATTTCGTCCATGAGACCCACCTCCTGCTCCCTTGAGCCCATTGGCACTAAACGGCTGATCGCCCAATTTCCTTTCTAGTCAACTCTGTTAAATGACATTGTAAATGGTCCCTCTCTAGGTACTGCAACTATCCCTTTCGAAACCTTCCTTTCATTAGTCCCCTCCTCAAAAAGAAACCCTTGATCCCTCTGTCCTTGTATACTATTACCCCATTTCCAACCTCCCTTTCCTTTCCAAAGTGCTTGAACAGGTTAATGCCTCCTAAATCCATGCCTATTTTTTCCACAACTCCATGTTGAATCTCTCCAAATTGGTTGCCAACTTCTCCCACAGCACATAAATGGCCCTAAGTTAAGTCACAAATGGCATCCTCTGTGACTGTGACAATGGTCCATTAACCCTCTTCGTCCTCCTTGACCTCTGTGCAGTCTTTAAAAAATCAACCACACCATCCTGCTCCAATGCCTCTTCCCCATTGTCCAGCTCTGGGCCGCTGCACTTTTATCTGGTTTCACTCTTACTTACCTCCGGTCATTGCCACAGCATCTCCAGCAATGACTTTTCTACCCCCTCATTGTGACATCTGGAGTCCCCCAAAGATCTATTCTTGGCCATCTCCTGTTCCTCATCTACATGCTGCCCCTTATTGACATCACCCAGCTTATATGTACAGTAATGACACCCAGCTCTACCTCTTCATTACCTCTCTCGACCTCTACACTGCCTCTGTGTTGTCAGACTGCTTGTCTAATATCCAGTCTTGCATGTGCTGCAATTCCGACCAGTTAAAAATTAGGAAGACTGAAGCTATCACCTTTGACACCCCATCACAAGTTCCATATACTTGCCACCAATTTCATCTCTCTCCTTGGCATTGTCTCAGATGGTTCGTAACCTAGGCATGTGATTTGACTCCAAGCTGAGCTTCCAATTTCATATCCTCTCCATCATAAGACCACCTCCTTCCACCTCTGTATCATTGTCCGCATCAGCACATCTGCTGTAGAAACCTACATCTATACTTATGTCACCTCCAGACTTGACTATTGCATTGCTCTGCTGGCTGGCCTCCCAGTCTCCATCCTCCATAAACTTCAGCTCATACAAAACTCTGCTACCTGTTTTGTATCCCGCACCAAGTCCCACCCACCCATCACTTCTGTTCTCATTGACTTACATTGGCTCCCAGGCCACAGATACCTGAAAACTCAAATTCTCCTCTTCATATTTAAATCACTTCATGGCCTTGCCCCGGTATATCTCTGTAACTTCCTCCAGCCCTACAACCTCCCCGCCAAAATCTCTATTCCTCTGACTCTAGCCCATCATCCCATCATTGGAGGCCATGCCTTCAGCTGCTTAGGCCCAATGCTCTCTGCAATTTCCATCCACCCTCGTCCCCTCTGCCTTTCCACTTTTCTCTCCTCCTTTAAGAGCCTCCTTTAAATCCATGTCTTTAATCAAACTTTTTGCCACCCTTCCTTATATCTCCTTTTTCTGATTATATAACTGTTGGGATGTCTTTCTACATTAAAGGAACTATATAAATACAAGTTCTTGATGTTGCTATTGGTAGAGTGTGGAGTTGACTTTGCCAGATTTGACCAGCTCACACACATCATTAACAAAATTAAATTATGTTCCTTGCATGTTTACTGGATGGGGAATGAGGAGTACAGCAGCTCTTAACTTCACTCAAGAGAATAGCTATGTATCCAGGATCAAGTGCCAGAACAGCCTCCTTTGACAAGAAGACTCTGCATGTGCTGTTGGAGCAGATGGACCAGAGAAAGGTGGCAACGCCTGGGGACATAAGGAACCCTCCAAACCACACCAATGAGCATCAAGCATGGAAGGAGAAGGCCAACAGAGTCAGTGCAGTCTACCACATACATAGGCCATGCAAGCAAATAAGTAATTCTCTGGATTAAGGAAGAGTGTCAAAAGTAAAGTTAACTAAAATGTGGCAACTCAAATAAACAGTTTTACTATGTATGCACTAATTAATAAAAGCTACAGGGCTATGGGGGGCGAGGAGGGAAGTGGAATTAGTTATAAACTGCGCTAGCAAAGAGCTGACACACATGACCTCCGTTATGCTGTAAATCTCTATGGTTCTTTGACCCACAACATGGCACCACATCAGCAACATAGCATGAAAAAAACTGGCCTGATCCTCAAATCATGCACCCCCTAACTACCATGTCTGTAAAGCTACAGCAAACACTTACAGAGAGAAAGGCTTCTTTTCCCTTAACTAATTGTTGCACGTTTTTTCACCAAGTCCATATGGCCCCACAAGCTATTTCCATGCTATGTAGTCATTACTTCACACAAGGTTTAATGTAGCCTGGGCACTTGGGTGCATCTCGTGTTACATCCAGATGCTGAAAATGTCTGTTTGAACTGGTTTTAAAGGCCACCTACAACCATGGAGAGAGAAATCACACAGGTGGAGGCCAAGCTAACCTGTATCACCTAGTCCACCATGAGGAGCTTGCCCTACAAATCATAGGGGTAGAGGCCATAAAGAGAAAGGGAAAACTTGGTGGCTTTGTGCCATTCCAACAAGGTATGTGTTTTCTTCAACTTCTACTTGTTTGCCCTTCGAGTTCACTCACTTGGTAACATGCTGATGCCTCTTCCCAGCAGTAACAAGGCACTGTGGGCCTTGTTAACATGTGCAGATTTCATACTTCATGCTCATCCATGTTTCTATGTTCTGTGTAGGGGCCTCAAAAAATGATAACACTCCTAATGGAGATGAGTAAATAGCTGGCACTATACACGAGCACCGACCAAGCACTCGAGGGCCCGTAAGCACCAGCTCACATACATTCACTCAAGGGGAATCCGACAGAGAGGGTTGGGGGTTAGGACCTGCTGAATCCATTGATGAGGAGAAGCAAGTGGATGTGGCAGCAGGCAAGCAGCGACAAGAAGGGAGGGCTAGGGCATCTGCTGTGAGACCCATGGATTTGCACTTTACACAGGCTGCACGCAGAGCTGAACCTGTTAATCAGCAGAAGCATTTCATCCAGTCACTTCAGGTTGCCTGCAAAGAATATCCAGCAGTGCAGCTTCACTATCTATGCAGGAATGTGAGAGGGTTGTGGATACCTGCAGAGCCCCATGGAACAAGTAACAATTTCAGGGACATCCACAGCCAAGTCTGTGAAGACAGAGAGCCCAACACAGCTGCTGTTTTGGTGGCCAGTGTTGTTTCTGCAGCTACTGAGACTTTGGTCACCAGTTTGCAGGAAGGTCTTGTTTCTGGCCCCCAAGAGGTGAAGAGATTAGCTTGATGGCAGGCTTTACACTCCTTAGTGGCAGCCAAGGATCTGTCCCTACACAGAACCCACGTTGTCTGCAAGGGGCGCCCAGCAGCTGGAGCGTAGGAGCAAGGGGCACGGATGATTTATCTCTCAGGGTGTTGATCCATCCAGCAAAGCAGCGGGTTGTCCTCAGAGAACCACAAAAGAGACAGAGAAGGAACAGGAACAGCCAGCCAGCACCGAGCCGCTGAATGACCCTGCAGAAAGAAGGAATATTTCCAAAGCTTAGTCACAAGATCTGCCACCACTGTTGCTGCTCCACTGAGATGGCATTTAAAAGGTACACAAAACTAGGAAGTAGACAACAGATAATCTACACTCCTGCCAAGTGCAAACCCCGGAGAACTAAACATTAAAGCAGAACCTGGATATTGACTGGGGCGGGTTATGTAGGCGGGGGGCGGGGGGAAGTTTCGGGTGGGAAACCCAGAAGTCCAGGTTTCCCCGCATGCTGTGGAGGTTGGCCTGGTAGGGAAGGCTCAATGGCCTCCAGTTAAAATTGCAGTTGAGCTCCGATGACATCATTGGAGCCCGGAGTTCTGCATATTTAAAGAAGGACCCCACTGCTTTACGGTGGGTACCCCTCTCGCCTGCTCAGAACAGCAGGTTAATATTGGAACTCACGGGAAGGCAATCATCAGCCATTTTAACTGCCCGCTCACCCCATTTCTCCCACCCTTTATATTCAGAAAGGACATATGAATGTTGGAGGTAGTGGGATACAGGCTGAGATAGTAGTAAAGGTTGTTGCAAATAAGTACTGCAGATTGTTAATGGGGTAACTGTATTAAGCAAAATACTATAGGACTGTGAATCAGCTCTTTATATTCAGAAAGGACTGTGATTGCAAGGCCATAAAATGCAGCTTCTAAGTCAAATTCCTGTAAATCAAAGAATTAACACACCAGTTTTCTTGGCTGTACATCAGCTTTTCCCACCTTCTCTTCTTCCTTCTCCTTTGCCTGGTGCAGGGTGCTGCAGATGCTAATAACTTTAGCGATTTTCTCAGGACAGTAGAGCAGAACATGGTTTAACAAGACAGCAGAATCTATTTCAACAATGCCAGCTGGATTTCAACCGAACTCATATAAATCAAATCAAATCAACTTTTATTGTCATTGTTAGTGCACAAGTGCAGTACAACGAAATGTAGGCTTGCGTGAGCCTCAGCCTCGGTTTGGAGATTCTTCACTGGTGTCAATAGCCAGTGCTCCAGGAAGTAGCTCTGGCCCTCTAGCAGCCTGCTGGGCTATTCTGCCTACTCCTTAAGAAAGTGCTGGCACAGTGGGCTGGCGCAAAATGAAGGCATCATGGCTACTGACAATCCACTTGCATTCCTCTGTCTCTGTCGTCCAACAACACCTGTACGGTGATGGAATGAAAGGCTCTTCTATTCAAATGTGCCATGGGATTTTGTTAGGCTTTGATGGCTACATGTGCATTGCTTGATGCATCAAAAACATCACCAATAATGGTTTGAGAGGATTCATTCACAAAACAAGTTGAATTCCGTGGTGAATTTCAGAGCAATAGGGCTGTCCCTGTACGGCTCAGACTCCAGTACAATGCCATACAGTGTCAGAGCCTCCCTTGTCAAGTGGACATGGTGAAGGCAGTTCTCCTCAGTCATGGCAAAGTATATGTATCTGGGTCTGAAGACATGGCTCCTGGACCGATTCCAAACGGGCACCAGATGACTAAGGTGCAGGTACAATTGCCTTTCTTCACTCCGCTGAACCTCTTTTCCCTCTCTGAATCCCTGGTAGCATTGGCAGGCCCGATGGAATGCCCGCCCTCTACAGTGTGCTTAGAGTGGAGGGTAGCAGCTGCTGGCAACAAAAAATGCTGTGGGTAGAGGCCTTTGTAGAAGGAACCCGGTGTTGCAAAAATTCAGCAGCAAACAGCAGAAAAAGTTGGAAGATCAGTAATGTAGAAACAGCAGTGTGTACCACCTACAACATGCACTGCAGCAACTCGCCAAGGTTTCTTCGGCAGCACTTCCCAAACCCCCGACGTCTTCCACCTAGAAGGACAAGGGCAGCAGGCGCATGGGAACACCACCACCTGCAAGTTACTCTCCAAGTCACACACCATCCTGACTTGGCAATATATCGCTGATCCTTCATCGTCGCTGGGTCAAAATCCTGGAACTCCCTCCCGAACAGCACTGTGGGAGTACCTTCACCACACGGACAACAATGGTTCAAGAAGACGGCTCACCATCACCTTCTCAAGGGCAATTAGGGATGGGCAATAAATGCTGGCCTTGCCAGTGGCGCCCGCATCCCAGGAACCAATGAAAAAAAAGCAGTATGATAAGGAAGCAAACTCCAACTTGCAAAACAAAAGTCTGTCCTAGTGTTAAGAATAGAATTTAATTACTAAACAGCATGGAAACGGATAAGCTCCCTGTTTTAAATGGGTGGGAACAGCAGAAAGAGTGAGGATCCAAGAGAACACAGAGAATTCCTTGTGGCAGCAATTCAAACTTGGGAGGACAGCACTGCCGACACTCTAGCCTTCCTGCTTAACTCTACAATGCACCTGCTGTGTACGCGAGGCTATTCTGAGTGCAATTATCAGGGAATCGGGTGTCTAAATTGGAAAAGACAAAGGGCGAGTTGGCATCGTGGACTGGAACTGCATCATGAAGCAGTCGGAAGTGGATTTATACGCATGATTCATCACACAGTGCGTTCTTGATCTAAGTCAACTGTTAGGGGTAGATGCTGAAGGGAAGCCAGACACTTACTCGCAGGAACCGAGGGTCATCACGGCCTGATCTCACTACCAACCAGTCATACGGTAGCAGTAACAAAGAGCGGACGCATTTACCCCTTAAATTGTGAAGGGTAACTGACTGTTCCCAATGAACAAAGGGCAGAACCACAATTTAACCCTGCTGTTCTCTAGCATTAGGATTTATAGACCACTTGACATCACGTTAACTGTACACCTCTAGTATCTATGAATACAAAAGTATATGATTTTATGGTTCAAAATATATTGCTATATTCCACACACCAGTGATGTAAACAGTGTTTTTGTAGAATTCATTGCCTCGAATAATTATCATTTCATTCTGCTGCAAAGTAACTTAAATCTCTGATGGATCTAAGAGCTTTGATTTAATTCATCCCAAATGTTTTGCCATCTCACTCGTCTTTCCCTTGGCAAAAGTTGTTTGTTTGGTTTTTGACCCTGAAGAGAAGTCATTTATTTTCTATCTTTTACCAGTCTTCCTGTTTTCACGGTGGTTACACTTGATCTGGCATCTTATTTCACTTCGAGTTCCAGGTCATCTTCTTCACTGATTGCTTCTGCAGAATCATCAAGGTTATACACTGAGCTTCGCTTTATTCCAAACAGTGAACTTGTCTGCTGTCTTCTTAGCCTATGGAAAAAGGATTAAAATCACTACAATATTCTGGTTTAATCTGCCACATAGTAGCTTTATTTGGTCAACCGAGTGAAAACAGATCATTAAGATACAGCGAAATCCACATTGGTGGAGTTCATGTTTGCCTTATACACAGTGCACACTCTGTCCCCATAGAGACAGACCTCACTTACTTAAGTCCAGAGAGCTTAAGCGGAGGTCAGCAGAGCCTAGGATGTGGAACTCCGAAGTGTGCATAGGAATATTGATGGAGTTTAACCAGCTAAAACCACACAGCTTGAAATATACAGTAGTTTAGCCACTGACTCCATCCCACTCCCTGGCCACTGTCTGAGGCTGAACCAGACCGTTCGCAACCTTGGCATTCGATTTGACCCTGAGCTGAGCTTCCAAACTCATATCCACTCCATTACCAAGACTGCCTACTTGCACCTCTGTAACATTGCACGTCTCCCCCCGTGCCTCAGCTCATCTGCTGCTGAAACCCTCATCTATGCCTTTGTTACCTCTGGACTTGACTATTCCAATGCTGTCCTGGCTGGCCTCCCAGCTTGCACCCTCTGTAAACTTGAACTTGTTCGAAACTCTGCTGCCTGTATTATAACTTGCACCAAGTCCCATTTACCCATCACCTCGCTGAACTATATTGGCTACATCTGGCAACGCCTCGATTTTAAAATTCACATCCTTGTTTTCAAATCCCTCCACGTCCTTGCCCCTCCCTATCGCTGTAACTCTCCTCCAGCCCTACAACCCTCCGAGATCTTTGCACTCCTCCAGTTCTGGCCCCTTGCACATCCCCAATTTTCTTCGCTCCATCATTGTGCCTTCTGTTGCCCAGGCCCTAAGCTCTGGAATGCCCTCCCTAAACCTCTCTCTACCTCTCCGCCTCTCTACCTCTCTCTCCTCCTTTAAGACGCTTCCTAAAATCTACCTTTTTGGCCAAGCTTTTGGTCACCTGTCTTAATATCTCCTTATGTGGCTCGGTGTCAAATTTTGTTTGATAATCGCTCCCGTGTTCCTTGGGACTTTTACCTATGTTTGATGATTACTGCTAGTTAAGATATTGGGCTGAAAATTCAGTAGGGTTAGCGGCCATTTTGCGGCGCTAGAGGGCCTAGCGCCGCAATGATAGCCGTTTCTGAAATTCACTTCGGCGCTGCCATCGGCGTTAGCCGGTTGCGCTGCGCCGGCACCGATGACGTCATCAGTGTGCGCAGCGTCCCGGTTGCCGTGGCAACGCACCCGAATGCCGAAATTCAGTTGCGGCCGCCTCGCCCGTGGCAGCTGCAACTAAGACTCTGGCAACCGAGTCTTACACAAGTTAGCGCCGATGCATTAAGGTCGCGCGGCGGCCGGCCGCTTTCCCGCCGGCCGCCTGCCCGCAACTCCCTCCCCGGACTCCTCCACCCCCCCCCCGTGGAACAGATGCGTCTGGCCTGCAAGCCCGGCACTTGTCCGAGGTGCCGGGCTCATTTTTGAAAAAATCAAACGGCCAGCGATCGGGTGAAGGCAGCGCCTCCTTAACGGGAGGAGGAGGCCTGCACTTCCCCAGCCTGCCGCACCGCATCGGGTGCCGCAGCGCCGGATTAGCGCCGCAATGCGGCACTCAGCGCCCATTGGGAGGCACTCACGCCCGCCAGTAGCGCCGGCAGCTGTCTGGGCGCGGCGCTACTGAATTTTTGGCGCGCGCAAGGGAATTAGCACCGGCGCTAAATTTCCGGCGCTAAAGCCCTGGCGCGGCGTCAACTCAATTTCTAGGCCATTAAGTCCAAAGATGTGCGGGTTAGGTTGATTGGCAATGATAAAATTGACCCTTAGTGTTAGGGGGATTAAATACGTGGGGTTACGGGGATAGGGTGGGATATGTGTTGGTGTAGGGGTTACGGGGATCGGGTGGGATATGTGTCGGTGCAGGCTCGATGGGCCGAAATGGCCTCTATCTGCACTGTGGGGTTTCTGTGATTCTGTGATTACAGCAAAGCATAGAAAAAGACTAATGCAAATTATATTTACTTTAAAACAAAATAGTATGAAAATTACATTGCATCTGAACATTTAACACATTTGTCAGTATCAAGTTCTTCCATCCACTATTTTAATTGAGGAATGAACCCATTTATCTAAAATGGCTCAACACGTTTCTGTGGCTTGAGCCACAATTTTTCATGTGACTTTATTCTTCAATCATTTATAAACCATCAAATCTATTCATGTTTGAGGAGCACAAATAATTCTGATTATCTAACTAAAGGAATTGTTTTAGAATAACATTTTGTGTGTCTGATGTGCATGGCGAGTCTGTTGTTTATCATGTGGTCAATTTTCTTTCTCCTCTTTGTTATGTCTCCGTGTTTTTCTCCTTCTGTTTGGCTATTTTCTACTTTTGTTATATTTTCATTTCCACCAATTATATTATATAAAACTTTATTTCCCATTACATCAAAAAAACATTCTACCCAATCACATTCCAGGAAAACAAATTCTGAGATACAGCCAATAACACAGGCCTAGAAATTCACTAGCCTCAGCGCCGCTTTTGAGGCGCTAGAGGGACTAGCGCCAGAGTTATGGCCAGTTGAAAAATTCCCTGGGGCCCTAAAGCGGCGTTGCACCGGTAGCGCTGCGCCGGCACCGATGACGTCATCGGTGTGCGCAGCGTCCCGGTTGCCATGCCGACGGGCCCCAGCGCCGAAATTCAGTTGCGGCCGCCTCGCCCGTGGCAGCCGCAACTAAGACTCTGGCAACAGAGTCCAACATGTGTTTGCGCCGGCGCATTAAAGGCCCCGCGGCGGCCGGCCGCTTTCCCGCCGGCCGCCTGCCCGCAGCTCCCTCCCCGGACTTCTCCCCCCCCCCCCCCCCCGGAACAGATGCAAGCCCGGCACTTGTCTGAGGTGCCGGGCTCATTTTTGAAGAGATTTGCGCGGGCCGCGGCCGGGTGCAGGCAGCTCCTCCTTAACGGAAGGAGGAGGCCTGCACTTCCCGAGCCTGCCGCACCGCAGCGGGGGCCGCAGCGCCGGAATAGCGCCGCAATGCGGCGCATTGCGCCAGTTTTCAGGCGCTAAAACCCTTCAGTAGCGCCGGCAGCCGTTTGGGCGCGGCGCTACTGAATTTTTGGCGCGCGCAAAGGGACTTAGCGCCGGCGCTAACTTCCGGCGCTAAAGCCCTGGCGCAGCGCAAACTCAATTTCTAGGCCACAGTGTCTAATCCACCCCATCATATGCCCTTACATTAAAGTATATAATACAATAACAACGTAACAAATTCAACTATTCAGAAAAAATATCACAGACTTACCCATAAACTTATCCTTCCCATCTTTAATTTCCACACTCAGGAACCTCAGTGTGACCCAGCCTCCATCACACACATGGATAAAATTCATAATTCTACTTTACAGCTGATGTGACACAACCAAGCATCCAGACTACTACTCCCAGAAACCATTGCACACTCCAGGCCCAGGCTTCTCCGCTCCCTTCCTCCCATGCCACAGCAACTTCAAACCTTACATTTTGGGTTTTCTCTCACCATCAAGCCCACTTTATTTACCTCCTGCTTCCAAGCATGCTCTCCCAGTTTACAAATCCCAGTCAATCAATTCACACTCCTCATATAAGCCACTTCCTTCCCAAGGTGAACGCCCCCCTCATCACAAGCTACTCTGCTCAGATCTGGGTCTTCTGCTATGCCTGCCTCAGCATTGCTCTTTGTTCCAACCTTGTGCCCCATTCCACTCTGGACTTCACTGCTTGCCCTTCATTTCCTTTATTAAAAAAAGGATTGTACGGTGCTTTAATAGAAGCTCAAAGGTGATGAATTAGTACTGTGCAAAATTAATAATAAGTGTACCAACTTGCTAATATGAATTTGCTCTGTCCACTACATTAACAAAGGCATTAGCATGTTAATTTTCTTTCATTTTAAACTGGATACAGGAAAGTTTCGATTTACCGGCACCTAAATAACCGGAAATCTCGGTTAACCGGCAAAATTCAGGAATAGGTTCCGGTAAGTTTTACTTCATATTGTACTTGCCTTCCTCGATCTGTTGCTGTGCAAGGGTGTGGCTGCAGCTGTTGCTAAGCTACAGAAACGCTTGGAACTTGTGGCCATTGTTCTGAACCTGTTGCTAAGCAACAGGGTTTGTTGCTTTATACGGAGCTCTCAGCTCTCCGTATCTTTTACTATAGCTTTCGGTTATCCGGAATTTTTGATGAACCGGCAACACGTCGGTCCCGTCGGTGCCGGATAAAAAAAAGTTTCCTGTAACACTTTTTTAAAATAGCTGACAAAGGATTTCACATGAATGCATTTATTGCTAATATCATACAGCATGAACTCAACCCAAAAGAGATTTAATCACAATTTCTGCTCTTAGAGGGTATGTACTTCACTCTGGTAGTGCGTAACTGCAAAATTTACTCCTATAGTTCTTCATAGCAACATAAATAAAATCAAACTGGAACTTTCTTTTAAAGAGGACATTATCTCAGCTAGATTTTTATGCAACTTGCTAGACTTTGAATATGGTTTGCGGAATTCGCTAAAAGTATTGAAAATAGATGTTATGTACTTGTGGTAGTTGAATCAAATGAACATATTGGCCTAGAAATTGCGGTTGGAGGCGCATCTCCGGAGTACGCCTCCGACCCGCGAAACAATTCGAAAATGCCTCCTGGCACCCAGGCTGTGAAGAGTTGCAGTCTCGGGCCTCCAGGCAGATGGCAGTGTAAAAGCCCATGGATCCCAAGGACACAGGTGGTCGGAAGCATCCCTGGGATAACATGGACCCAGTCCTCCAATGAAAAAGGAGGATTCCATTGCAGTCATTTACGAAGGGAATCTCCTAAAGATGTGCAATGGAATCCCCAAATAATTATACAATGTACAGAATTCTAATAAATATACAATGTAGTGAATTGTAATTTTATTCATGAGTCCCTTCATTGCACCAACCTCAATAAAAATTACATTTTTTGATAAAAAATGTTAAACATCTTAATCCAGGCTGATATTTGCATAAGCTCAGTTAAAGTGTATGAGCATAATTTTGGATTTTTAAATGTTTTATTTAAGCCTTATATATACCCTTGTGCTGATGCCAGCAGGCCCTACGCCTGCTTTTACCAGCTGCAAGAGTTGCGTGGGCAATTGCTGGACGGTTGTTGGGCAAATAGCCCAACTCTGCGCCAGCAATACTCATTGTTCAGGCGGTTCGGATGATGTGTCAAGGCGTACCTTGACAGATCGCAAGTTCCGGATTTCACGCACGTGCAACTTGTGGGGCCTTTCAAAGAGAATACGATGAAGTATGCCGTCGCAAACACCACAATTTCAGGGCCAAAGAGCTTACCTAAATTTATCCTTAAACCTGGATCAAAAAGGTTTTCTATATGAAAGGAAAGACTTAAACTTATATAGGCCCTGTCATATCTATCAGAAAACGCTCAAAATGCTACGTGGAACTGAGTTCACAGAGGATGAATTACTTTGAAAGTGTGGGGACTGTTGTTAAGTAGGACAACAGCAAAAGCCCCCGAAAGGCAATGGGATGAATGAGCAGTTAACAAACGCCCCAGCTGTCCATATTTTACACAGTCAGCGTTTCATATCCAGCACCCATTTTTCAGCATTTGCTGACAAAAATTAATGCAGGATTTAAACTTCCGTGCTGCTACCATGTCGTTCCATAATACGTCTCTTCTTCTGCATTTCCATAACTGCATCAGAAGGCTCCAGTTCTTGTATGTTGGCAGTCAATGTGAGGCATATAGGTAAATAGAATTTTTTTTTAAAACAGCCAAGGAACAACCAACCTCTGAATTAAATTAATTTTATGCTACTTGGACTTGCAAAGGAAATACACATAAAAATAAACTAGTACATTCGTCTGTGCTGTCTAGGTTGTTAAGTAGGCCTGCACAATTATTAAAAAGGAACAGTTCTTTGACAATTGAGATTTAAAATATACAGGGAGCTCTCTGACATGAAGTATATATTATCGGAAAATTCACATCAGTTGCACTAAAATTATAATTAATAGTTTCACATTATGAAAAGAACAGTGGAGTTACTAAATATGCTGCAGCAGCTAGTACAAATGAATAGAAATGCCTCCAGTCTTTGTTTTATGCAGTCAACGTTTCCTACCTTGTGCACTGATTGTCAGTGTATTTTTTTTGTTAAAATCAGCATGAGATTTAAACCAACATCACCCCATAATACACTTCAGCAAAACGGTTCTGCACGTGCAGCTGCATCATCGGGCAGCTGCACCGCATGAGAAGCCGACACATTTATAGCAGAAGTAAAAGGCTTTATGGCTCCCTTTTTCCATGCTGACCGGACACTTTTGTTTCTAACCAGCAGGTCTGATCCCAATATTTTGCAGTGGGAATCGTGCTGGAGAATAATTGCACTGGCCAATGTAATGGCAGTCATTTACTATGTTTTTTGGGACCTGGACAGCTAGGCCCACTGAGGAACTTTTCTGACATAATCTCATTCTCAGCAACACCCTCAGACATTACGTTATTACCTAAAGTACATCTGTAACTTCCCCAAAATACACTATTTTTGGTGTCTAAAGCAAAGTTACAGTGAACTCCAAAATGGTGGAAAATTCACTAAGAAAGTATCAAAAAAGCAAAATTTCCTGGGGGAGCATGTTCCCAGACCATGATTGGAAATAATTTTAGAATCTTTAGAGCTCACATCCCCCTTCAGAATGTTTGAAATCTGTCATTGCAAAAACATACTTTGGAACACTTTAGTATTTCCTTGCAGTAACAAGTTGTAATGTATTATGTATTATGAGCATGCACAGTTCGCTCTGGCCTAATAAAGCAATCACATGGACTAGCAACTCATCGTGCCTCTGTCCTTCATTTGTTCTACCCAAGTATATTACACACATGATCAAATGTTGGGTCGGCCTCCAGCTGAAGATACAAGAAGCTTGTGTCCCACTACACCCTCAGTCATGGATGTGTAACAGATGTGCACAACATATCCAATTGTGTCTATGTTTTCTGCAGGATGGTGCTGGTGCAGATTGTAATTCCAAAACAGAGTTTAAAAGCAGCTCAAGGAAGGGGTGCATGCATGAGCATGACTGTTGCTTCATGACGTCCCTGTATAACAGCTGGGTTTGGGGCCAGTTGTACATGCAATTCTTTGAGCCACCTTTTAAACTCAGTTTTAGGACTGGCAACCTGTTGACCATACCAAGTATGCGCTGGGACCACCAGAAACAAATCTCCCCTTGTTAGGGTTAGATTTAGGATCCAGATTAAGTGTTGAACTTGCTGTGTGCAAATTGACTACCATGTTTGCCTTCATTACAAGTGATTACACTTCAACAGGTCACCCATTGGCTGTGATGCACTTTGGGATATTCTGAGATGGAGAAATGTATTTTAATTCTTCTTACTTGCCCGTGTGAACACTGTGCAGCAAGGACATATTGATGGAATGGAGAGCAGCCCCTGGAAGAGGATTGTGAGCTTTACACGTGTTTCAAACTATATGCAGTGAATTTTTCGTGCAATCGTACAGGTTCCTGAAAATGATTGTAAAAATTAATTAAAAGTGATGAACCCTTACAGTCAAAAATGAACTCTGCCTGATAATCCATAATGTCTGCTTTAAGGTACTGTAGTGACTAACCTGATATGAATCGGCAAATATTTTTCCCTCCACATTAAAATACTGTCACCTAAGAAGTAAAAATGTGTTCTGTAATCAACCAGAATATTCAATTTTTAATATAAAATTTATAGATGTCCCCAGAGAGCAAGCCCCTGGTTACGCTACGAATACCCATACCAGCATCTGCTGGTCAAGAGAAGAGTCATTGGAAGAATTGCGTACAAGTTGCTCACACCCCCGCTCTCTACCTGTGTTTGCGTGTCATAGGTAATACCACTGAATTTCAGTTTTCACACAAAAATGGAAGGAATCATAGAATTGAATTCCCAAAGTAGCAATGAATAGAATTTAATATATTCAGTCACCACGGAGGTGATTTTAACCCTAATCGCTCAGCAGAAACCTGGCAGGTGGGCAGTTAAAAGCACCCTGGCCATTACCTGTCCGAAAGCCGCCATGATCGCAACAGCTGCAATTTTAACCTGCTTTCCTGAGCAGGCAGCAAGGACACGTGCCCGGAGCCGACAGGGTCCTTCTTTACATATGCATGTTGTGGCCCGATGATATCATTGAGACCCGACTGTAATTTTAACTCAGGCCTGAGCGGGGAATCCACCTGGAGTTATGTTAGGGGCCCTGATTGTAGACACTTCTTTAGAGCTGTTTTTGAGTTGTGAGTTGTTTTTAAGTTGTCAGCTGTTTTTGGGGCAATTTCAGTTTTTTTTAAGCTGCTGTCAGCTTTAGCTAGTTAATTAGGTTGGCATTTCTGATTTTGTCGGGCTTTTAGTGGTACTGGTTGAAGGAGGATTGTGGCCATAACACCCGGAGAAGTTCCTGCTCTTCACCGAATAGTACTATGGAACCTTTCATATTCCGCTGAACCATGATAACAGGCCGAAGGGGCCTTTCGTTTAATGTCTCATTTGAAAGATGGCATCTCTGGCAAACCCAGGGGAAAAAAATTAAAAATTCCAAAAAGAAAAGATGTTACAAACAAGAGGTGGTATTTTCAGCTTCTGTGCTCGCCAGTCGGTGATTTTCCTGTCCTTTAGAATGAACGGGGGGGAGGACATTGAGGGTTGGCGAACAAATGAAAAGAAAACCCCCAGCCTTCGTTCATATCATAGAATGATACAGCACAGAAAGAGGCCATTCAGCCCATTGTGCCTGTGCCGGCTCTTTGAAAGAGCTCTCCAATTAGTCCCACTCCCCCACTCTTTCCCCATAGCCCTGCAGATTTTTCCTTTACAAAAAAATTTGTAAGCTTAATGATTAAATTTTCCTATGTTGAAGCTTTTACAGAAATTGGTACTCAAACTATTTAATTTAAATCTAGTGCCACTGGGATGGCCTTCCAGTTTGCAGGTGTTAAGGTAGTTTAAGACAGTTATACAGGATTTATTTTCTGATAGGCCACAATTTCCTAATTGCCACATTTTAATTTCTTGTCGGTATAAGTTACAACACCCTATTAGTGCATACTCACAACAGTCACCCTTAGAAAGCAGTTAATGCATTAACTGACTCCTATAAATCACTGGGCAATAATTACGATGACAAAGCTATTTGAAGAATTTCTTGCTATGATTGAGAAGAGCTCACTTTACTGAGACAGAGGTGACCCTCATCATGGAAAGGCAATGGCAAGCAGGGCTGCATTTCTTAATGTAAGCCTTCATTTATCTAATCCACAGCTTGCTATTCCGAATGGCCAAGTATCCAGAAAGTTAATTGCTGCCATCACTTTCACTGCCACAGGCAGAGCAGCTGGAGTCGCTGATGAATTGTTTAGACCATGTTTACCATTACATGTACCTCCATTAAGGCGTCTCTAGAAAACCTGAATCTACATACACCTAGCTATGAGGTTCAGAGGCCAATGGATCCTCTTCCTAAAGTAAACTCTCTTCACGTTTGTCCTCCTTTTAGAAACCTCTACCTCCTTTTCAACCCAATCGTCATCAGACAAGATAATGACTGCTGTAGCTGAAACAATTGCCATGCATATTCTCTTTTGTCCAGGACGTTATAGCCTGCTGGCGTAGATTAAGGTTTGGTCTTACTGTGATTTGTAGTGATTATGACACATAACTATACAGAAATTACAGCATGACTAATGTTAACTGGATCTGAACTTCCTCAATAATTGGCTAAAGTGGCATCTTTAGAATAGAGTTGTCCAGTTAAACTTATGTGAAAATTTTCAAACTGAAGGTAATACTGTACCACCCAGTCATTCCAGTGCCTAAACTGTCATTTTCTGTGTGGAATTAAAGCAACACTAAAATCATCATCAGGCAGGATATCACTCTCGTCTGGTCTCCGAATCTGGTGACACCAGGACATTTGCTTCCCACCCTTTCTGTCTGGAAATCAGCAGCATGAATGATAAAATCCAGATCCGAGTTTGAAAAGGACACTGCCACGTGAATCACATCTTTCTCTGCTAAAGGGCTATTACTATAATTTGTAAGTTCCGGATGTGTGGAATGCCAACAGCATATATCAATAAAAATTGGGCTGCAACAGATAAAAAGGATGTACATAGATAGATACTCATACCTCATACAAAAATGATTAAAAAGGCTATATACTATTAATGCATTTTAAAACATTGAACAATTTTACACCACAGCAACAAAAGAAAATAGCTGGATACAAACTGCTTGGTGCATTGTCCCTCCCTCATTGAGTTTTGTGAAATTGTGTTTTTGATTCCAAAGTCTATATTAATGATTTAGGGCTGGATTTTCTCTGCGGAGGCGGAATGGTGGTGGGATAACTGTTTTCTGGGTTCTGGTCCCGCTCCCGCTGCAGCCGCTCTGTCAAAGGGATTTTCCCTTGATTGGCCTTGTTCAGCCTGCCCTGTGGGCTTCCCGGCCAATTAACAGGAAGTGGGTCTGATGACATCATTTGATGACACGTCATCAGCCGGTTTCCTTAAAGGGACCATGGCCACATTGAGTTTGACAGTTGTTCTGTCAGTGTTTGACAGCATTGAGGTGCTGCAAACAGTGACAAGCACTGCACAAAGGTGGACGCTTGCACCCAGGCTCTCCAATGACTCCCTCTATATGCTCATGGAGGGAGTCACAGGATGCAGGGAGGTTCTCTTCCCTTCCAAGGGCAGAAAAGACGTCCCCAGGACACCAACGCAGCCTAGTTGCACATTGCACAGGAGGGCAAAAGCAGGGATGTTGTCAGGGGTCCCAGGCTGCAGTGGCACCAACCTTTCAATGATCTCAGTGGATCACGAAACGTTACTGCAAAGCCACACTCAAACTCATCCTGCTGTGCCACTCAACACATCCCCATCACTCTGCCTTCCATACCCTTCTCCTGCACATCCTTACTCACACCAACTTACCTTGCACCTCCACCCAACTCTCTCTATTTACATTATCACTTCCCCATCTCACTAGCCACCCCTCACACTTACCCTCATCCTACTGCAAGCATACCAACTAACAACACACAAGGGTAGGCGCTTGAGAGGTTTAGCCAATGTCCATGTGATGTGGTAATGTGTTGTCATAGAGTGAAATCTATATTTTCAACACTGCCCCTTATTGGACAGATCTGAGTGCACCTTGAGAAGTGTCTTACTGAGTTCCAGTGAATGTTGAGACATAACTCCACCCAACCCCCCGCCGCTATAGTGATGAGTGTGCGTGGAATGGCTTGGACATTAAAGGGATGTTTCACGGTGCTGGCGTGGGGTGGTGTCAATCTGGCGCATCATGTGGCAGCCAGGGTTTACAGCAGCAAGTGAAGTAAATCTGGCCATGGTGATGCAATCGCTGGTCTCCCGGGCAGCAATGTTGTCAGGGGCTGATGCCCTGTGTCCTGTGCAGCATCAGGTGATAGTGGAGAAGGTTGGTGATGTTGTTGTTGATATTGGTGTGCCTGGTGATGTTGGTGTTGGGGCTGATTGTGGAAGGATTCAGAGGACCAAGGTCTGATTTTTCCAAGGGCACCGATGTTGCTGCAATAGATGGCAGCTGCAGGTGAGATGACAGAAGCGATCTGTCAGTGGTGAGAGAGGTTGTTCCAATGAGGTGGCACTGGACATACAGTTGGTTCTAAACACTTGCAAGCTAAAGAAATCTCTATATGTCTTACAAATGCAATAACCAACAGTTTCTGCGCTGTGAAACTGACCATCTACAACATGGCATCCTGATGTGCCAAATAACGGACTGAATCTGTGAGGTTAAAGCTTAAAACTAAAGGCTTTTATTAAGTAAGAACATGGCATCGAGTTAACACAAGGCAGCCATCATTCATCACCGACCCAGCCCTTATGAGTAAGACTCACACCAATCCAGAGGATCCAGAGGGGCGGGGCTAGGGAGGAGCATTAGTGGTTACATCTGTAGAACATTCCAGACATTAGCAAGTACAACAACAACAGACAATACAAATGCCAGAACACAGAGTTATTTCATCATACATCCTTTACACCATTTCTGCAGCTGTCAGCTTATCAGATACATCAGAGCAGACTCATCTCATGCCAGGGTGAGCTGGTGTGTTCCCCGAGCAGCGGGTAACCCATGGGGGAGCACGTAAAATTGGAAGGAAGCCTCAAAATAGCATTAAATTGTCTCTGAACAAGCCATTTAATGAGCTCAATTGTCTCCCCCCGCCGCTTGGTGTCAGGTCAGTTCTCCGCTGACAGACCTGACACCTGGGAGACTCGCGTGGAGGTGGGTTGACAGCGGGTTTCCTACCCGCTGTCAATCTTTGCTATTTTGAAGGCAGACCAGCCTCCAAACCCGCCCTCTGAGCGCCGGCAAAATTCCGGCCTTAGACTTTGGAATCAAAAACACAATTTCTAAATTTGCGGATGACACCAAATTGGGGGAAATAGTCAATACTGAAGAGTACTGAAACAAATTACAGGAAGACATTAATAAACTTGCAGAATGGGCATATAATTTGCAAATGAATTTCAACACAGATAAATGTGAGGTATTACATTTTGGTGGGAAGAATAGAGAGGACTCATATTATTTGGAGGGTGTGAGTCAGGGTGGGGTAGAGGAACAAAGGGATCTCAGAGTACAAATATACAAATTACTAAAAGTAGTGACACAGGTTAGCAAGGCCATAAAAAAAGCAAACCAAGCACTAGGGTTTATTTCTAGAGGGATAGAATTGAAAAGCAGTGAAGTCATGCTAAACTTGTATCGAACATTGGTTAGACCACACTTGGAGCACTGCGGAAAAGAGTAGCAAAAGTAAACGTTGGTCCCTTAGAGGCTGAGACTGGAGAAATTATTATGGGGAATAAGGAAATGGCAGAAACATTAAACAAATATTTTGTATCTGTCTTCACAGTAGAAGACACAAAAAGCATACCAAAAATGGTGGGGAACCAAGGGTCTAATGAGGGTGAGGAACTTAATGTAATTAATGGCCCAGAAATTCGGGTCGGAGGCTTCCCGCGGGTGCAAGCCTCCGACCTGCACTTACCTAGCGCGCCAGCCGTTGTGCTGTGGGCCCGCGTGGGATTCCGATCCTGGGCCTGCTCCAACTGCCAGCGCGCAGTGCTTGCATATCCCAGGGGCGCAGTTAGTTCGAAGCATCCCCTGGGATCACGTGGGTCATGGAGAGCCAATGGTAGCAGGGAATCTGTATTCATAGATTTGACAGGAAGACCTATGAATACAATTCAGCCCCAAAATATAACTAAAACTTCAAATAAATAAAAAAAAATCACATTTTTAAAATAACTATAAATTACATAAAATAACTATTTTAAACAATAATTTACATTTTTGAAAAAACTAATTACAGTTTCTAACAGGGCTAAAAATAAACTTACCTTTCTTTAAAGTATTTAAAAATAATAAACCTGTGGAAAAAATGTTTTAACTTACCTTGTTAAAAGCAGACAGTGAGACTGCTTTTTAAAAGCGTAGCTCCTGGAGACTTACCCTCCTGGAGAAACCTGCAAAAAAAACAGAAGTTCCAGGCGCACACGCTGCCTCTCCGGTGCATGTGTTCGACCTGTGAACCCCTTCCTTTAAGGGAATGGAAGTTCCGGTTTCCCGTGCATGCGCAGTGCATGCACGAATCCGGCACTTTCGTTGAGCCTATGCGTGAGTACCCAGCGTGTACTCACCCATGGGGCCCAGAATTTCTGGCCCAATATAAGTAGAGAAAAAGTACTGGAGAAACTAATGGGACTAAAAGCCGACAAATCTCCTGGACCCGACAGCCTACATCCTAGGGTTCTAAAAGAGGTGGCTGAAGAGATAGTGGATGCATTGGTTTTGATCTTCCAAAATTCCCTAGATTCTGGAATGGTCCCAGCGGATTAGAAGGTTGCAAATGTAACACCGCTGGTCAAAAATACAGGGAAAGAAAAAACAGGGAACTACAGGCCAGTTAGCCTGACATCAGTAGTCGGGAAAATGCTGGAATCCATTGTTAAGGAAGTGGTATCAAATCACTTAGAAAATCATAACATGATTAGGCAGAGTCAACATGGTTTTATGAAAGGGAAATCGTGTTTGACAAATTTATTAGAGTTTTTTGAGGATGTAACTAGCAGGATAGATAAAGGGGAAATAGTGGATGTAATATATTTGGGTTTCCAAAAGGCCCATTAGATAAGGTGCCACATAATAGGTTATTACACAAGATTAGGGCTCATGGGGTTGGGGGTAATATAGTAGCACGGATACAGGATTGGTAAACAGACAGAAAACAGAGAGTAGGGATAAACGGATCTTTTTCAGGTTGGCAGGCTGTAATTAGTGGGGTGCCGCAAGGACCAGTGTTGGGGCCTCAGCTATTTACAATCTATATTAATGACCTAGATGAAGGGACCGAGTGTAATGTATCCAAGTTTGCTGATGATACAAAGCTAGGTGGGACAGTAAGCTATGAGGAGAACACAAAGGGCAGGATTTTCATTCAGGTGCGGGTTGGTGTCATGTAATCCGCATTTCATGTTATCCACACGAATCTAATTCGATATGGGAAATTGATGCTATTTTAACTAAATTGCCCAATTGAGTTCCAGCGTGTGGAATGACAAATGAGTTTCTCCAGTCTGAAAGTCGCCTCCGATGATGTCATCATTGCTGCTGCATTTAAGGTCTGCAAGAAGCCTTGCTTCTTCTGCAGACTGCCAACCTTTTGGCATTTGCTGATACACTGAGCTGGATGTAGAATGGCCAGAGAAAGACCAAGGTCTGCACCCCGGTTCGACGACGTTGCCCTGCAGACTTTAGTGGAGGGAGCAAGAGCTCACAAGGAGGTGCTCTTCCCTTCATCAGGGAGGAAGAAGCCTCCCCAGCAGACAAAGGCTGTGTGGCTGCAAGTGGCAGAGGAGGTCAACTCCTTATCGGCTACCCGCAGAACCTGGATACAGTGCAGGAAGAGATTTCATGACCTTCAGCGCACTGGAAAAGTGAGTATGAATTTCCCATCACTCTCAATCTGATCCCCATTGCCGTTCCTCACCAGCACTCAGCTTTAGCAATCTCTTCCTCCACATCCCACTTGACACTGACATCCATGCACCCTTACCCATCCCTCTCTCTCTATGGTCACATTCACCTAACTATTCGACTATGCAGCCCTCACACTCCCTATCACTGTGATGCTATGAAAACAACTGACAACACACAGGGAGGGCCCTTGGTCTTGCCACCTCACTCCATCTTTGTCTCCTTCTAAGCATCTATGCTATGGATTCTCTACATTCACTCCTTCATTCTCACTCAAACTCCACTTGTCTCCCTCATTGCAGGAAAAGAGAGCTCACAATAAAAGAGAATGAGTGAGGACAGGAGGAGGGCCACCATTAGTAACCCACCTCACCCCCTGGGAGGAGGTGGTCCTGGAGATCGTAGGAGTGGAGGACGACGCGCATGTGGGGGACGGACAGATGGGTGCATCACACCAAACTGGTGACAGAATAGTTTTCCATCTCTCTCATTGACATTGCATGAGTCGCTGATAATGTTTCGGAAGCTCTAACAGATGGACTAATGATCATCTGCAATATGCAATGTGCATGTAACCTTGGCATCACATCTCTGGCTCTTTCCTTTACTACCCCACAGGGCCATCGCAAGCATGCATCCCAACTAGCCAGGAGGAACAGGCTGAGCCTCCAGACTCCTCAGAGGAAGCTGCAACCTCTGAGGGCGCAGCGTCAGCAGAATTCAGTGCACCCAGCACCAGCACAGACACTCACACCTCGGTGGGACCTTCAGGACATAGAGTAGTGTTGTCACCTGGTGTATCACAGCTCACAAGTGAGCATCAGCAGATTGTGGAGACAGGGACAGCAGTGGAGAGTCCTAGTCGGAGGGCGCAGGACTCTGCCAGCTCGGCTCAGCTGCATGTCGACCCTCTGCCTCTGGGCCCATCCACAGTATCAGCGGTGATGGCACTCCAGGAAAAGATGCAGGAGTCTCTGGCAGGTTTTGTCTCCAGTGTCACTGCAAGTGTGGAGCAAATGGAGGAGTCCCTCGCTAACATGAGCAGAGCCTTTGTGGAGTCACTGGCGCATGAACGCATCACCATGGAAAGGATAGCAACCTCCATGGAGGTGCTAAGTCGCCAGAGTGTTGAAAACATGGTGAGTGTTCAGAATAGACTGACATCCCTGGAGGAGCGATGGTCAGCTATTGAACAGAGAAACCAGACCTTCATGGCAGTCCCTCTGAGTAGGACAGCCAGGGCAGAGACGGGTCCCCATGGCCCCCCTGATGTGCAGCAAGGTGTTCTCAAGCCACCTGCAAGCACTGAGGGGGACCTGACCCATGAGAGGGAAGTTGGTGGCAGACATCAAGGAAGTGGGGGCTCCTCTCCAAGCGCTCACACTTCCATGCCACTGCAGAGCCCCACCAGAGTCCATACCGAACGGAGATCGACGTCTCAACCCATGCACAGCCGCAGGAGCAGCATACTGTTGATGAGCCCTCACAGGTTCGCCACCCCAGAGGATGCCCGCCAAAGGTGTCGAGACAGGAGCAGCAAAAAAGTGAGCAAGGGTCCTCCACATCTGCTGAAGCCACAGGGGAAGCCCCACGTAGGAGCATGCATAAGAGAAAGATACTGCACAAATAGTCACAAGGGTAGTCACTTGGGTGAAATTTGATGTTTTATGTGTAAAAGCCATCATATGAATCATGTACATAAAAAATCTGATGGCCACTGCTGTAGTTGTGGTGTGTGTCATTTCGTGAATGGGACTTCCACATTGATGGCTTAGGATTACTTGCAATTGTCAGTATGGTGGTCAAATTGCTAGGAATCAGCTGGTTCATGGGCCATTATCGATGCTCAGGTAAGAAGATGCGAGGCAAAAGTGCTTGAGTGGTTAGGCTAGCAAATCTGGCCAAGATGAGTGCGTTCCTTGCATCCCAGGCAACAATGTTCTTGCGTACTGCTGCCGCTGGTTGATGGGCCTCTGCAGGATGTTCGTTTTCGCTCTCCTCCTTCTCCTCCTCCTCATCTGAGGAGGGTATGTGAGGAGCCACTTGGTCCTCAGGAATCTGCAAGCCACGACGCTGTGCCATGTTGTGAAGTGCACAGCAAACCACGACGATTCTGGAGACCCTGGCTGCTGAGTACTGCAGGGCTCCACCTGATCTATCCAGGCATCTGAAACGTATCTTCAGCAAACCGACGGTTTGCTCGATTATGGCTTTGGTGGACATGTGGCTGGAGTTGTAGCTCTCCTCAGCTTCATTGGATGGGCTCATCAATGGCGTCATTAGCCACATCCTCAGGGGATAGCCCTTGTCTCCAAGTAGCCATCCGTTAAGTTGGTCTGGCGAACTGAATAGCTGAGGCACACTAGACTGCTGCAGTATGAAGGAGTCATGGCAACTGCCAGGGTACTTCGTACAAACATGCAAAATTTCCTTCTTGTGGTCACACACCAGCTGAACGTTAAGGGAGTGGAAGCCCTTGCGATTGACAAAAATACCTGGATTGCGATGGGGTGCCTTAAGGGCCACATGTGTGCAGTCAACGACGCCCTGCACCCTTGGAAAGCCTGCCAGATGAGCTAATCCAACCACACGGGCCGTGACACTTGCTCGATCCTTGGTGAAATGGATGTGATTGTGCGCGAGGGCAAAGACGGCATCGGTTACCTGCGTGATGCAAGTGTGTGCGGCCGCCTGGGAGATGCCGCTGATGTCTGCTGCTGATCCCTAGAATGAGCCTGAGACAAAAAAGTTGAGTGCGGTGGTGACTTTGATGGCCACTGGTAAGGGTTGACCACCTGGTCCTCTGGCCTGCAGGTCTTGTTGCAGCATTGCGCAGATGTCTCCCACTACCTCTCGCGAAAGTCGGAGCCGCCTTTGGCACTGCTGCTCAGACATGTTGAGATAGCTGACCCTGTGTCTGTAGACCCTGTTTGGGGGGTATCTCCTGCGCCGACGGGCTTCCATGCGCTGGCCCCTTCTGGCCTGTGCATCTTCAGGTGGGTGAGCAGCAGCTTGGCGTACCTGTTGTTGCTGCTGTTGTTGGGGCTGCTGTTGTTGTTGCTGCTGCTGTTGTTCGGCCTCATCCAATATCCAGAAGGGAAGGAAATAAATGGCTCCCATGCTTCTGGTAGATGCCTCAGTTGAGGAAGTGCTCAGTGAAGTTGGCAAGAGGGGTTTCCTAGGAGGTCACACTGGAGATGGGTGTCAGTCTCCAAACTTCCACAGCTGTGGTTATGCCTTCTAAAAGTTCCCCCAGACCTGAGACTACAAAGTCCTGCCACCTGCAAATGATGGCAGATCAAATCTCCTCTTTAATGATTGAGCTGCAGCTGATAGTCAGCAATCCAATTGTGCTTCCGTTGTGTTTCAGAACAGGCATGTTTCACGTGGGAAAAGGGTTAAAATTGTAATGGCCATTCAAAATAGCATTATAGAGGCAATTTAGTGCTTGTTAAGGGCCTTAACGATGGAGACGGGACCATCAGACACGAATTTTTGATAATTGCATGGAGGCGGGATGGAGGCGGGGTCGGGCCCGCCCGCCGGTTTTTGCAATTTTAACCACCCGCATGCCTCCAATCCCGCCTCCACGGCCCAATGAAAATCCTGCCCTAAAGAGTCTGCAAAGGGATATTGATAGACTAAGTGAGTGGGCAGTAAGGTGGCGGATGGAGTATAATGTAGGGAAATGTGAGGTTATTCACTTTGGTAGGAAGAATAGAAAAACAGCATATTTTTTAAATGGTGAGAAACTTTCAAATGTTGGTGTTCAGAGAGATTTGGGTGTCCTCGTGCAAGAAACACAGAAAGCTAACATGCAGGTACAGCAAGCAATAAGGAAGGCAAATGGCGTGTTGGCCTTTATTGCAAGGGGTTTGGAGTATAAGAGTAAGGAAGTCTTGCTACAATTGTACAGGGCCTTGGTGAGAGCACACCTGGAGTACTGTGCACAGTTTGGGTCTCCTTATCTAAGGAAGGATATACTTGCCTTGAAGGCGGTGCAACGAAGGTTCACTAGATTGATTCCTGGGATGAAAGGGCTGTCCTATGATAAGATATTGTGTAGAATGGGCCTATACTCTCTGGCGTTTAGAAGAATGAGAGGTGATCTCATTGAAACATACAAGATTCTGAAGGGGATTGACAGGGTAGATGCTGAGAGGTTGTTTCCCCTGGCTGGAGTGTCTAGAACTAAGGGGCAAAGTCTCAGGATAAGTGGTAGGCCATTTAAGACTGAGATGAGGAGGAATTTATTTACTCAGAGGGTTGTGAATCTTTGGAATTCTCTGCCCCAGAGGGCTGTGAATGCTGAGTCTTTGGGGTCGATTTTCCTGGAGCTGTCAGGCGGGGTTTCAGGCATGTGGGGGGGAGAAATTTTTTTTTTTTTTTTAATTAAAAAAAAAAAAAAAAAATCGCAAAAATAGGGGGTCGCGACCCCCCCCCCCACCGCCTGATTCCCCGCCCCATCCGACTTTCACCCCGGTGTTTCAATCTGACCCGAATCAGTCCCACCCGCAGCAGGCGGTCGGGAGCCTAATCACCAATAATTGGCATCTATAATGCCATTTTAAGGGGCCCTTGCTATTTTCAGCCTTTTCCCACGCTAAACACGCCTGGTGGGAACCCCACTGATGAAACCTGCCGTGAACAATGTCGGCTTGCTTACTTTCAGCTGCAGGTCAATCAGGAAAGAAGAGATTTAATCAGACAGCATTTGTAGGTTGCAGGACCTTGTTGTTTCAGGCTTGGGGCAACTTGTTCAAGGCTTAGGCACAGCTGTGGAAGGTTGGAGCCTCACACACTTCTCCAGTGTGAGCTCCTGGGAAGCCCCTCTCGCCACCCTCACTCAGCGCTTCCTCAACTGAGGCACCTACCAGAAGCATGGGAGGCCTTTTTTTCCTTCCCCTCTTGGCATTAGAGGACCTCCAGCCCCAATCGCAAAATGACACACGCCACAACTGCAGCAGTTGCCATCTGAAATTTTATTTACAATAACCAACTGATGGCATTTTAAAAATAAACACAACATTTCACCCAATTGACTACCCTTGTGATTAGAGGTGCTTTATTTTTCTCTTATGCGTGCTCCTATGTAGTGGTTCCCCTGTGGCTTCAGCAGATGTGGAGGCCCCTTGCTCACTTTCCTGCTGCTCCTGTCTCGACATCTTTGGCGGGCGTCCTCTGGGGTGGCGAGCCTGTGAGGGCTCGCCAGCAGTCTGTTGCTCCTGCGGCTGTGCAGGGGTTGAGACCGCTATCTCCGTTGGGTGTGGACTCCGGCGGGGCTCTGACTGAGGGCTCTGCAGTGGCATGGAAGTGTGAGCGCTTGGAGAGGAGCCCCCACTTCCTTGAGGGCCTGCCATGAAGGTCTGGTTTCTCTGCTCAATAGCTGACCATCGCTCCTCCAGAGATGTCAGTCTATTCTGAACACTCACCATGTTTTCAACAATGAGTGGTAGGACCCTAGGAAGTACAGGGGGTCAGAGGGACCTTGGTGTACATGTACATAGATCCCTGAAGGCAGCGGAACAGGTAGATAAGGTGGTTAAAAAGGCATATGGGATACTTGCCTTCATTAGCCGAGGCATAGAATATAAGAGCAGGGAGGTTATGATGGAGCTGTACAAAACGCTGGTGAGGCCACAGCTGGAGTACTGTGTGCAGTTCTGGTCGCCTCACTATAGAAAGGATGTGATTGCTTTGGAGAGGGTGCAGAGAAGATTCACCAGGATGTTACCTGGGATGGAGCGCCTCAGCTATGAAGAAAGGCTAAACAGGCTGGGGTTGTTTTCCTTGGAGCAAAGAAGGCTGAGGGGGGACCTGATTGAGCTGTACAAAATGATGAGGGGCATCGATAGGGTGGATAAAGAGGAACTTTTCCCCTTAGTAGGGGGGTCAATAACAAGGGGGCATAGATTCAGGGTAAGGGGCAGGAGATTTAGAGGGGATTTGAGGAGGAACTTTTTCACCCAGAGGGTGGTTGGAGTCTGGAACTCACTGCCTGAAAGGGTGGTAGAGGCAGGAACCCTCACAACATTCAAGAAGCATTTGGATGAGCACTTGAAATGCCATTGCATACAAGGCTATGGACCAAATGCTGGAAAATGGGATTAGACTGGACAGGGATTGATGGACGGCGCAGACACGATGGGCCGAAGGGCCTCTTTCTGTGCTGTAAAACTCTATGACTCTGGTGACTTAGCTCCTCCATGGCCGTAGCCATCCTCTCCTCTACTGTAGCCATCCTTTCCGCGGAGGTTGCCATCCTTTCCGTGGTGATGCGTTCATGCGCCAATGAATCCACAAAGGCTCTGCTCATGTTCGCTATGGACTCCTCCATTCGCTCCACACTCGCAGCGACCCTGGAGACAAAACCTGCCAGAGACTCCTGCATCTGTGCATGGAGATCCATCACCTCTTCTCTTGCGGATGGACTCAGAGGCAGAGGGTCGACATGCAGCAGAGCTGAGCTGGCAGAGTCCTGCGCCCTCCGACGAGGACTCTCCACTGCTGTCCCTGTCTTCACAATCTGCTGATGCTCACTTGTGAGCTGTGATACACCAGGTGACAACACTATTCCATCTCGCAAAGGTCCCACCGAGGTGTGAGTGTCTGCACTGGTGCTGGGTGCACTGAATTCTGCTGACGCTGCGCCCTCAGAGGTGGGAGCTCCAGTCCTGGCTCGCTCTCTGTTGTTGTGAGCTGTCTTTTCCTGCAATGAGGGAGACAAGTGGAGTTTGAGTGAGAGTGCAGGAGTGAGTGTAGAGATTGCATAGCATAGATACTTAGAGGGAGACAAAGTAGGTGTGAGGCTGCAAGACCAAGGGCCCTCCCTGTGTGTTGTCAGTTGTGTTCCAAGCATCAGAGTGAGAGGCAGTGTGAGGGCTGCATGGTGGAATAGTTATGTGAATGTGAGCATAGAGAGAGAGGTAATGGGTAAGGGTGCATGGATGTGACTGTGAAGTGGGATGTGGAGGAAGAGAGTGCTGAAGCTGAGTGCTGTTGGGGAAAGGCAATGGGGATCAGGTTGAGGATAATGGAAACTTCATACTTACTTTTCCTGTACGGTGAAGGTCATGGAATCGCTTCCTGCACTGCATCCATGTTCTTCTGGTGACTCCCAGAGAGTTCACATCTGCTGCCACCTGCATCCATGCAGCCTTGGTCTCAGTGGGAGGCCTCTTCCTCCCTGACCTAGGGAAGAGGACCTCCCTGTGGGCCCTAACCTCATCCAATAATGTCTGTAGTGACGGCTCGTCAAATTTGGCCACAGCTGCTGCAGGCTCCTCTGCCATACTGAACGGCTCGTTGGGAAGCCTGCAGAGGTTGCAATGCTTGCTGTAGACTTTAAAAGCACCACGAATGATGACATCATACTGTGGGGCTTTCTGACTGGAAATAGTCAATTAGCAAGGGTGCCCACACGCTGGAAATGAATTGGCAATTGAGGAAAAATTGCATCCAGCTGGCAGACCCATTTAGATTCGTGTGGGAACCCCGACATTCAGGGAACCCGACAATTCCCTGCACCTGCGGGAAAATCGGCCCCATTGAGTATATTCAAGGCTGAGATAGATTTTTGGACTCTAGGGGAATCAAGAGATATGGAGATCGGGCAGGAAAGTGGAGTTGAAGTCGATGATCAGCCATGATCTTATTGAATGGCGAAGCAGGCTCGAGTGCCATATGGCCTACTCCTGCTCCTATTTCTTATGTTCTTATGTACAAATCTGGTTGCCATATTATAAAAAGGATATAGAGGCACTGGAGAGGGTGCAGAGAAGATTTACAAGGACAATACCAGAAATGTGAGGTTTTACCTATCAGAAAAGATGAACAGGCTGGGTCTCTTTTCACTTGAAAAGAGAAAGCTGACCTAATAGAGGTGTTTAAAATTATGAAAGATTTTGACAGAGTAGATACAGTGAGAGTGTTTCTACTATAGGCCATCAATACAAGATAGTCATCAAGAAATCAAATATGGAATTCAGGAGAAACTTCTTTAACCAGTTAGTGGTGAGAATGTGGAACTCGCTACCACAGGGAGTGGTTGAAGCGAATAGTATAGATGCATTTAAGGGGAGGTTAGATAAGCATATGAGGGAGATGGGAATAGCGGTTTATGCTGCTAAGAGTTAGATGAGGAAAGACAGGAGGAGGCTCGAGTGGGGCATAAACACCGGCATGGACTGGTTGGTCCGAATGGCCCGTTTGTGTGCCGTATATCCTATGTAATCTCATTTGCCCTGCTAGTTTACTACGTGGTGCATTCAAGGTAACATTAGAAGGAGCTCAACAGAATTTAATTTTAATTTTAGGCAGTGCACTCTGATACACCCATTGCCAACATGAAGCAAAATACTCCTGGAATACCATGTAGCTGCAAAAGATTTTTTACTTAAAAAGATACTTTTAAAAATTCTTATAGCTTGTACAATTAGGGACCTCTTCTGGCCAAGGGAGAAAAAGACCTTTCGCTGTTTAAACTGGTAACGAAAGGCCCTGTTACTCCACAACACTCTAATGCAATTCTGCCACATGCCCAAAATAGTTGGAAACAGTTTCACGAGCATTTAATTCACGGCACAAAATGACAATCATCACTGCCAAATAAAACAGATAAAACGTTCTGAGGTACTGAAAGGCATTCTGCGCTGTGTGTGCCCTGATGCATTAATAATCAAATTCATCCCATAGTTTAAACATGTTTGCTGTGTCTTATTTACCTTTTCAAACTCCATTTACATTAACATGTGACAGACACAGACAATGGCAATCTGCGCATTTTAATAGGGAAAAGCTCATCACTAAAAAGGTCACTGCGCCAGCACTCATAAATCCATTATATGACAAAATGAAAATTCAAGATATTGACAGTACTGGAAATTAAAATACTGAAGCTAGGCACTTAGTAAATAGAGAAAGGTTAAACTCAGAGTAAATTGCGAGGATGAGATAGACTGTTGTTGATCTTTCCCCCCAATTTACTTTCTAACCGGTGGAGCTCAAAAGTACTTAAGAATATGTATTTAGTCATGTTTCACTGTGTATAAAAATAGCAGAATATACTCAAGGAAGGGGTGACGTGGCTGAACTCTATTTGAGGTTGATGTTTTTTGTTTGATACATATTTGTCAAATCATGTCCTATCACTTGCAGACCTGACCATGGCAAGTCAGAGAGAATGTTTGAAATACTGTAATTATTTAATTATTGTTTGCTATAAGGTGCTTTTGTTTGGATTCTGAACAGAAAGTGTTGTGTGATATATTTGCCATTGATGGTCGTATTCTATTAGGAGCTCCTGAACCTTTCATACCTTACGCCAAGTGCAAGCGATTTGTTGCGGCAGGAGGTCTCATGATGAATCTCACGGCCTTCACCTACCAGTGGAATCTGTCCAGCTTCTTCCCTGACCAGCACTTTAACTTCAATCAGCAGTATGTTTTAAAATGCTCGTGCTCTGCCTCTCTTTACCCACCTAACATCAAAAGAAGACTCCAGGCTCCGAATGCAACAGCCGGTCTTACAGTCAGCAAGTGTTCAGCTCTGTTCTGTACACTGGCACTTTGACACACACTCTAATTGTAACCAGTGGCAGTGAGTGGGGTGGAACTGAACACTTAGAGTTAGGACTGGACCCTGTCACTGCTGAACACAGGAATTCAGACCGCACATGGCCTGCCTACAAACACAGTTTGGTAGTGAAGCATGAGAACTTGATACAGTCATTTGTGAGTGTGCCAAGCAGCTTGTATAGTTTGGGGGCATCTACAAAGTTGTCCAAAACCCAGTATCTGTGCAGTTCTGCATGATAACCCAGAAAATTTGCAGACCACTATGAAGAGGGTCCTCTACAGTGAAGCTCCCCTTGGCTGAGGCCCTAAACTCAGTCGCAGCTTCTTTAATGAATACATACACACAGCCTCTTTGGGCAATCATAGATTCTGCATGCAGGTTTCTTCAGCTATGTCCAGGTTCAACTGGCCCTATGAACCAAGGGGCCAAATGGCCTACTCCTGCTCCTATTTCTTATGAACCAAATGGTGGTGTAAGGGCAGGTCAGAATTGATTATCAAAGGTGGAAAAACACATGTCTGGAATGCCTCCTCCTACACAACCTGCAAATACAGAGAGATTCTCAGAGGTATACAGCGAGCGCACAGTCAGGAGGAGCATCTCAGAGCTATGTGACTGCATAATTCATTTGTCCACTAGAGTGGTATAGGGGATAGGGGGAAAAGTGGTAATTGCTAATCAGGTTTATTAAGGATGTAAAAGGCCTCAGATACCTGAACCCAGCAATCATATTGGGAGTAAAAAGCAAAGCAGAGAGAGGGTGAGGAGAGTGACTGGGGGAGTAGGAGGAATTTGCCTTTGGAATAGTAAATAAACATGTGGCAGCTTTAACAAATATATATATACAAGGAACGGTTAATTTACATCATTTTCTGGTTAAAAATGTTGTGTTGTTTTAATGTTTTTAATCTAAAAAGAACCAAATTCATTTTTACCTCCAAATGGTTTCCTGGCTTTGTGCCACCGGTAGTTTGGCCACACTGAACAGGGATGAGCAGGGCTTATAAACAACACCAAATAACAACATAAAATGCTGGAAAAACTCAGCAGGCCAGGCAACATCTGTGGAGAGAGAAATAGAGTCAACGTTTTGGGTCGAAACCCTCCTACAGAACTGAGAAAAAAGGCAGGAAATGAAACAAAAGGCAGTTTGGGGGCTGGGAAATGGGGGCGGGGATGAAAGACGAGACATTGAGATATTCAAGGTGAGACGAGATAGTAATAGGACAGGTAAAGAAACAAACAATGGCTCTAGATGAAGTGTGAAATGCGCCGGCAGAGTGAGAGACAGCTGCCATGTGGGAGAGAGGGAAAAGGAAAAGTCACAAACCAAGAGTGTGGATAAAAAATATAAAAATATAATAGGGGCCGAGGTTATGATCTGAAGTTGTTGAACTCGATATTGAGTCCGGAAGGCTGTAAAGTGCCATATGGGCAGGTGTTGCATGTCCTGCGCTCGCACGGGAAGGTGCCCGGCGAAGGGGAAGGGGTGCTGGGGGTGATAGAGGAGTGCACTAGGTTGTCTCGGAGGGAGCAGTCCCTACGGAATGCTGAAAGGGGAGGGGAAGCTGCGTTTGGTGGTGGGATCACGTTGGAGGTGGCGGAAATGGCGGAGGATGATCCGTTGAATGTGGAGGCTGGTGGGGTGAAAGGTGAGGACAAGGGAAACCCTATCGTGGTTCCAGGAGGGAGGGGCAGGGGTGAGGGCTGAAGTGCGGGAGATAGAAGGTGTGGATAAAAAATATAATAATATAATAGGAGCCGAGTTTATGATCTGACGTTGTTGAATTCGATATTGAGTCCGGAAGGCTGTAAAGTGCCTAATCTCTGGGGGTAGGTTATTGACCAACATTCACTACAAGCCCACCGACTCCCACAGCTACCTGGACTACACTTCCTCCCACCCTGCCTCCTGTAAGGACTCTATTCCATTCTCCCAGTTTCTCCGTCTCTGCCGCATCTGCTCTGACGATGCCACCTTCCACACCAGTGCTTCCGACATGTCTTCCTTTTTCCTCAACCGAGGATTCCCCTCTACCGTGGTTGACACGGCCCTCGACCGGGTCCGTTCTATCTCCTGCACTTCAGCCCTCACCCCTGCCCCTCCCTTCCGGAACCACGATAGGGTTCCCCTTGTCCTCACCTTTCACCCCACCAGCCTCCACATTCAACGGATCATCCTCCGCCATTTCCGCCACCTCCAACATGATCCCACCACCAAATGCATCTTCCCCTCCCCTCCCCTTTCAGCATGCCGTAGGGGCTGCTCCCTCCGAGACACCCTAGTCCACTCCTCTATCACCCCCAGCAGCCCTTCCCCTTTGCCCGGCACCTTCCCGTGCAAGCGCAGGAGATGCAACACCTGCCCATATACCTCCCCCCTTCCCACTGTCCAGGGCCCCAAACACCCCTTCCAGGTGAAACAGCGATTTACTTGTACTTCTTGCAATCTAGTATACTGTATTCGCTGCTCACGATACGGTCTCCTCCACATTGGGGAGACCAAACGCAGATTGGGTGACCGCTTTGTGGAACACCTCCGTTCAGTCCATAAGGGTGACCCCGAGCTTCCGGTCACCTGTCATTTCAATTCACCGCTCCATTCCCACTCGGACCTCACCGTCTGTGGCCTCTTGCATTGTTCCACGGAAGCTCACCGTAAACTCGAGGAACAGCACCTCATCTTCTGATTAGGCACTTTACAGCCTTCCGGACTCAATATCGAGTTCAACAACTTCAGATCATAACCTCGGCCCCTGTTATATTTTTATATTTTTTATCCACACTTTTGGTTTGTGCCTTTTCCTTTTTTTTTCTCTCTCTCCCCCACATGGCAGCTGTCTCTCACTCTGCCAGCGCATTTCACACTTCATCTAGAGCCATTGTTTGTTTCTTTACCTGTCCTATTACTATCTCGTCTCACCTTGAATATCTCTTAATGTCTCATCTTTCATCCCCTCCCCCATTTCCCAGCCCCCAAACTGCCTTTTGTTTCATTTCCTGCTTTTTCTCTAAGTTCTGTAGAAGGGTTTCGACCCGAAACGTTGACTCTATTTCTCTCTCCATGGAAGTTGCCTGGCCTGCTGAGTTTTTCCAGCATTTTCTGTTGTTATTTAGGAAAGATAAAATGTTGCAAATGGGGATGGCAAAATCATACAGCATGAAAAATGGGGGCAGGGGTTATAGTTTGAAATTGTTGAACTCAATGTTGAGTCCAGAAGGCTGTAAAGTGCGTAATCAAAAGATGAGGTGCTGTTCCTCGAGCTTACGTTGAGCTTCATTGGAACAATGTAATAGCCCGAGGACAGAGAGATCAGAGTGGGAGTGAAGCAGAGAATTAAAGTGACAGGCGACCGGAAGCTCAGGGTCACACTTACGGACTGAACGGAGGTGTTCCACAAAGCGGTCGCCCAATCTGCGTTTGGTCTCCCCAATGTAGAGGAGACTGCATCGTGAGCAGCAAACACAGTATATTAAATTGCAAGAAGTACAAGTAAATCGCTGTTTCACCTGGAAGGGGTGTTTGGGGCCCTGGACAGTGGGAAGGGAGGAGGTAAAAGGGCAGGTGTTGCATCTCCTGTGCTTGCACGGGAAGGTGCCAGGCGAAGGGGAAGGGCTGTTGGGGGTGATTGAGGAGTGGACCAGGGTGTCGCCGAGGGAGCGGTCCCTTCGGAATGCTGAAAGGGGAGGGGAGGGGAAGATGCGTTTGGTGGTGGGATCACGTTGGAGGTGGCGGAAATGGCGGAGGATGATCAGTTGAATGTGGAGGCTGGTGGGGTGAAAGGTGAGGACAAGGGGAACCCTATCGTGGTTCTGGGAGGGAGTGGAAGGGGTGAGAGCAGAAGTGCGGGAAATGGAACGGACACGGTCAAGGGCCGTGTCAACCACAGTAGAGGGGAATCCTCGGCTGAGGAAAAAGGAAGACATGTCAGAAGCACTGGTATGGAAGGTGGCATCGTCAGAACAGACACGGCGGAGACGGAGAAACTGGGAGAATGGAATAGAGTCCTTACAGGAAGCGGGGTGGGAGGAAGTGTAGTCCAGGTAGCTGTGGGAGTCGGTGGGCTTGTAGTGGATGTTAGTTGAAAGCCGAACGCCAGAAATGGAGACGGAGAAGTCAAGGAAGGGAAGAGAAGAGTCAGAGAGGGACCATGTGAAGATGAGGGAAGGGTGGAAATTGGAAGTAAAGTGAATGAACTTATCTAGTTCAGGGTGAGGGCAGGAAATGGCACCACAACAGTCATCAATGTACTGGAAAAAGAGGTGAGGGAGGGGACCTGAGTAGGACTGGAACAAAGAATGTTCCACATATCCCATGAAAAGGTAGGCATAGCTAGGGCCCATGTGGGTTCTCATAGCAGCACTTTTAATTTGAAGGAAGTGAGTGGAGTCAGAGGCGAAGTTGTTCAATGTGAAAACAAGTTCAGCCAGGCGGAGGAGGGTGGTGGTGGATGGGCACTGGTTGGGCCTCTGTTCAAGGAAGAAGCGGAGCGCCGTCAGGCTGTCCTGGTGGGGGATGGAGGTGTAGAGAGATTGGACGTCCATAGTGAAAAGGAGACGGTTGGGGCCAGGAAACTGGAAACTGTTAAAGTGGCGGAGGACGTCGGAAAGAGTTGTGAATGTAGGTTGGAAGAGGCTGGACAAGGGGAGAAAAAATAGAGTCGAGATAGGAAGAGATAAGTTCCGTGGGGCAAGAACAGGCTGAAACGATGGATCTACCAGGGGCAGTCCTGTTTGTGGATCTTGGGAAGGAGGTAGAAAGCAGGCTGTGCGGGGTTGGGGGACTATGAGGCTGGCGGCCATGGAGGGAAGATCTCCAGAGGAGATGAGGTCAGTGGCAGTCTTGGAAACAATGGCTTGATGTTTGCTAGTGGGGTCATGGTCCAGGCGGAGGTAGGAGGAGGTGTTGGAGAGTTGGTGTTCAGCTTCCGCACAGTAGAGGTCGGTTTGCCAAACTGTATGATTTTGCCATTCCCATTTGCAACATTTTATCTTTCCTGCCTCTTACATAAGCACAGTATGTTCCTTCAATTCCTTCCTCCCCTCCCACACCCCTCCCCCCCCCCCCACTGTCTCTGCACCTGCTTAATATCTGTTACATCTCCAGCTTTTTCCAGTTCTGATGAAGGGTCCCCAGACCTGAAACGTTAACTGTGTTTCTCTCTCCACGGTTGCTGCCTGGGCCTGCTGAGTATTTCCAGCATTTTCTGTTGTTATTTCAGATTTGCAGCATCCGCAGTATTTTGCTATTGTATTGTTATAAATAACACGTCCTGGCATGGTCTGTGAATAGCTAGTCTTGCTGTCAATCATAAAAAAAATTGGAAGTTGTAGGTAGAGGCAATTTGGAACCTGTAGTCTGCTTCCTTTTTGAATCTTTTCAGCTGACAGTGATAGCTTTAGGGATGTATCTGGACTCGAGCTTCAGACTTCTCAGGTGGAAAATATTGTTTGACATTTTAAACTCTCAAAATGCTGTTGTAGAGGTAAGTTTACTTATTTTCTTGTATTTTTGTGCGTATCATATTACAAACCTTATTTATAGGAGGGAAGACTTCAAAGAAGTGGGTAAAGTGATATCCAGAAAATATTTAGAGTGATTGGGTTGGTTAATCTCCTACTTATTTATTGGTAGCTTTTGATGATTTGCATTTGTAGTGGTGTGACACCTGAAGTGTGATGTACTGAACTTCCATGCCATTGCTGACAAAAGTTATACCGTTGCAAGGGAGGCTTAAGTGTGGAAGTGAGGTAAGGGGTGCACACCTCCACTAAACCAACTTGGAAAGAAGTTTGTAAGATATCTCATCAGAGACAGTGATGTGCTTTGTGACTGGTTACTGGAAAAAAATGTAAATAATATTTTCTTTACCAACTACAGGTAGATGAATATATATATTTCTCCAGTCACATTTATGTGATTAAATAAATGTTTATATGTAATAAAGAGGAACAGCTGTTTACTTTTTACTGCCCATCTGTTTAAAGTGTGGCTTTTTGTAATGAAAGCTAAGAAATATATAACACTTCAGTTTAATCTTTCCATATTTGCATCTTTCCTTCTTTACCAATTACCTCTGCAACAGTAGTCATTATAGTTAGACAGAATATTTTGGTAAAATATTTTAAGTTCAGCACTTATTTAGAACGCCCCCCGCCCCCCGCCAACACTGAATAATGGTACAGTCCTTCCAGAAGGTGCCACTGTTTATACTCAAAAGCTGTCACTGTTTATATAAATATAAATGAGGAAAAGGCAACTACTGTAACTACTTATAATAAATTCAAAAAACATAAAGACCTGCTACAAGGCCTTTCTTTCTTCCATTTATATTTATATACTAGCTGGAGTACCCGGCGTGCCGAGGGAACTGAAGAACCCTCTGCCATGTCTATAAAACTGTTGGGATTGAAGAACTTTTCCTAAGCACCCAGGAGGTGGTTATTTAACTTTGTTTTTTGTTAATGTGGATCGCCAGTAGCCATATACTCCAGGTTTTACAGTTTTGGGTATGTCTCACCTGGTCAACAGCTTGCCATGCCTGAATCTGGTCAGGAGTCTCTCAGGCTCTGGCTTGGGTATGTCTCGCCTGGTCAACAGCTTGCCGTGCCTGAGTCTGGTCAGGAGTCTCTGACTCCTCCCTCCCTCTCCCTCCCTCACCCACTCTCCCTCCCTCTCACTCCCTCCCCTTCACTCCCTCCCTCCACCTCTCTCTCCCTCCCTCCCCCTCTCTCCCCCTCCCCCTCTCTCTCACTCCCTCCCCTTCACTTTCTCCCTCCCTCCCCCGTCTCTCCCTCCCCGCACTCCTTCCCTCCCTCCCTCTCCCACCCCCTCACTCTCTCTCTCCCTCCCCCTCTCTCTCCTCCCCTCTCCCTCTCTCCTCTCCCTCCCTCTCTCCCTCCCCCTGTCTCTCCCTCCTTTCCTCTCTCTCCCTCCCTCCCCCTCTCCTCTCCCCCTCCCTCCCCCTCTCCTCTCCCTCCCTCCCCCTCTCTCTCCCTCCCCCTCTCTCTCCCTCCCCCTGTCTTTCACTCCCTCCCCCTCTCTCTCTCCCTCCCCCTTGTCTCCCCCTCTCTCTTCCTCCCTCCCCTGCCTAACAATCTATCTCTTCCAATTGTGCCTTCAGTGTCCTTGCCCGCTGTACTCTGTCCTTGCTGCCCATCTCTGCCCCGGTCGAGAGAAGTGCCAGATGAATGCAAGTTGCCGCCGAGGAGGAGGGTAGAATTGGCGTCGAGCAGGTTGACGGGCAGCTGCAGGGCAGAACGAAATAGATGGAGACCGGAACCGTTCACAGTAACTCCAAGTGTGGTCAGGCGAGAGAGAGAGAGAGAGAGAGAGAGGGAGGGGGGAGGAGAGAGAGGGGGAAGGAGAGAGAGAGAGAGGGGGAAGGAGAGAGAGAGAGGGGGAAGGAGAGAGAGAGAGAGAGAGAGAGGGGGAAGGGGAGAGAGGGGGGGAGGAGAGAGAGGGGGAAGGAGAGAGAGAGAGGGGGGAAGGAGAGAGAGAGAGAGAGGGGAAGGAGAGAGAGAGTGAGGGGGAAGGAGAGAGAGAGAGGGGGAAGGAGAGAGAGGGGGGAAGGAGAGAGAGAGAGGGGGGGGAAGGAGAGAGAGAAAAAGAGAGAGAGAGAGAGGGGGAAGGAGAGAGAGGGGTAAGGAGAGGGAGGGGGAAGGAGAGAGAGAGAAAGGGGGAAGGAGAGAGAGAGAGGGGGGAAGGAGAGAGAGAGAGGGAAGGAGAGAGAGAGGGAAGGAGAGAGAGAGAGGGAAGGAGAGAGAGGGGGAAGGAGAGAGAGAGAGAGGGAAGGAGAGAGAGAGAGAGAGGGGGAAGGAGAGAGAGAGGGAAGGAGAGAGAGGGGGAAGGAGAGAGGAGGGGAAGGAGAGAGAGAGGGGGGAAGGAGAGAGAGAGAGAGAGAGGGGGGAAGGAGAGAGAGAGAGAGAGGGGGAAGGAGAGAGAGAGAGAGGGGGGAAGGAGAGAGGGAGAGAGAGGGGGGGGAAGGAGGAGAGAGAGAGAGAGAGGGGGAAGGAGAGAGAGAGAGAGGGGGAAGGAGAGAGAGAGAGAGAGAGGGGGAAGGAGAGATAGAGAGAGAGGGGGAAGGAGAGAGAGAGAGAGGGGGAAGGAGAGAGAGAGAGAGAGAGAGAGGGGGAAGGAGAGAGAGAGAGAGAGGGGGAAGGAGGAGAGAGAGGGGAGGAGGAGAGAGAGAGAGAGAGAGAGGGGGAAGGAGAGAGAGAGAGAGGGGAAGGAGAGAGAGAGAGAGAGAGAGGGGGAAGGAGAGATAGAGAGAGAGGGGGAAGGAGAGAGAGAGAGAGAGGGGGGAAGGAGAGAGAGAGAGGGGGGAAGGAGAGAGAGACAGAGAGAGAGAGGGGGGAAGGAGAGAGTTAGGGAAGGAGATAGAGAAGAGAGGAAGACACCCCGGGGAAGGGGTTGGACTCAGAGCCGGCGGCGGTGACCCGGAGCCCCCATGCGCGGCTTAGCGCCTCAGGCCCGGCCCGACTCACCTCAGCTGAGCT